>NC_088925.1:56082500-56152500 GCF_038396675.1 Hydra vulgaris
GTTGTAAGTGCAAATAGTAGTGAGAAACTTTTAAAAAGTGGTAAAGAAAAGCAAAATAGAAAAATAAAAAAAAAAACACTTTATTATTGAGAAATCCAAACCAGCAATACCAGATAACGAATTTGTTATGAGTTCTTTTCAGTTTTAAAGAGGAGGAGCAACCTTACTTAATTTTAAATATTTTTTTTAGTTGATTAACTGCCAACTGGATTGTATATTTTACAGCACATCACTTTTAATCAGTCCATGCTTCCTAAAACATCAAAAAAGTTATTAATAATTGCTTGTTCAGTATACAAAAAAAAAAAGGAAATATGAAAGGTGTGTTGAATGGCATTGTAACATTGTAAGTGTATTCTTAGCCAAATAAAGGGTTCGTGGCTTAAAGCTGGATCTCCTCTTCAATCAGATAATAACTTGATTCAAAAGCTAAACAAGTTGAACAAACAATATTGTAATTTAAAAAAAAACATGCATAGGATGTCTTCTTAAGAATTTAAAAAGCAACAAGACTTGAGCAACAAAGAACTGGGAAAATTTTTTTGGGCAAGAACACCTGACTGACAAAACTGGATAAAAAAGGACAAAAATCTGACCTAGATAAGAAAGAGGACCTAGAATTTATATACAATCAAGAATGCAACAGGAAGTTATTTCTTGGGCCAGAAGATAAGAAATACAGCGAGAAGGTAATCCATTTCATAACCTTTTACTGAATTTAAAAACTCACGTTTCGCCACTTTTTCCACTATTGATTTTTATTTTTGCTCCATTACTTTTTACATTATTATCTTTTTTAACTTGAAAAACTTTTGATAAAGAAATTTGAAAAGATTAGTATTAAATAATAGTAGTATATGTTGTTTAGGTTTGGGAGAGTACAAGAAAAAGAAATCCATCTGAAAAAAATGCTGCAAAATCAGCGGAATTAAATTCAGAGTTGGAATTTAGTTTGAACACGAGTGAAGATTCATCGTTTGACTCAGATTTACAGAAAGCTGAGATTCTAAGAGATATTATTTCTGGTAATGTTGCCCTAACTGCTACAATTACTAATATTTCTCCCAATGTTTTGACAAAAGTTACTGCTGCAATCCTTGATAGTTCTAGCGTTGGTCTTACAAATGTAAGTCGCATCAGGTCAACAGCATCTAGAAAGATGAAACAAACAGCTCAAAAAATGGCAGTTATTTGTAAAGATGTCAAACTTAGCATCCAAGCATCTCCCTACCCATGCATCGTTCATTTTGATGGAAAAACACTTTATGAATTCAACAATGGAAAAAAACTAATGCATAACAGGCTAGTTGTTCCGGCAATTATTGATAAGGAGTCACATCTTCTTGGTGTTGCACCATTAGCCTCTTCATCAGTGGATGTCAGTATAATTTAGTGATAAAACTCCTAAAATAGCACAATCTTGAATCAAAGATTGGATTACTTTGTTTTGATACAATATCAAGCAATACAGGTATACATAAAGGACCTCTAATAATAATATCTAATGTGCTAGATAAGTATCTAATTCTCTTGGCTTGCAGACATCGTGCTTCTGAGTTAAGAATCACACACTTCTTTTAAGCTGTAATAAATGAAAAAACTACAGCCCCTGATAATCCTCTGTTTAAACAACTTAAAAACTTGTTCGAGCAGCCTCAATTTTGAGTGTAAACCATCTTTGTTAGTTAAGTTTTCTTGGGAAGAAGTTAAGGGAGCTGTTGTTGAAAAAGCTGTTACAGAATCTCTTGACTATTGTAGGTCCTACTTATCAAGAAATAATATTGTCAGAGAAGATATAAAAGAGTTAGCAGAGCTCATGGTCACCTATCTTTTTGCTTCTAATATTAAAATTATCAAAGACTGGAGCTGTTCATCATGCAAGATTTCTAAGGAAATCTCTATACTATTTAAAAATGCAAGTTCTTTCAAATAAAATCTTCTTCAAAAATTTCTTCAAAAAAACAAAGATTATATTAAGTTGATAACAGAATTTGTCGCTTGCTTTTATGCAAAGGGGTATCTGCAATCAAATGATACAATCAAAGCTCCTTATATGGATGTTACTGCCATTTATCAAATACATCAGTATAAAGCAGTATATAAAAAACCAGATGCCATAGATGTTGTGTTAAATTCTTTATTCAAACATACATGGTATTTAGATTCAACTCTGATTCCTTTAGCCTTGCTGGATGATGGGGTTGAACCTGAAGAGAAAAATAAAATTGCTGCTGCAATATTATCACATCCAAAACCAGCGTCATGCTATTTTAAAACAAAAAATAAACTTAATAAAGACATAAAAAAAGTGTTAACACTTGAACTAAAGATTCATCAACAACCTCCTAGCTTAGCTCCTTTGGTCAATGAATTCTCCTGGTTAATGTTTGAGATGATTAGAATAGATAAACAATGAATTGAAGACTGGCTGACCTTGCCACCTCAATATTGGCACACGCAATCTTCATATAGATCATTTTTAAACTTTGCAAAAAGTATTGTTTGTGTAAATGATCATGCTAAGAAGGCAATGGGAATGATGCAGCATCATTTTCCCCGCTACAGAAATGAGGAGGAAAAACAAAATAGACTTATTGCTGTGGACAAGGTTCGTTCAATTCTTAAGACATCAGACCGCAAATCCTTATCAACCAAGAAAATAAACTTTAAAAAATTTTCTAAAAAGGTTAAAATAAAATGAAATTTCTTTTTGATACGTCAAACAATGTGATTATATATAAGTCATATAAGTGTAGAATTATTATGCATTCTTTTGTTAAATGCGCATGAAAATTATTTTTTTTTTGCATACTTTTTTACAAGATCTCTTTTCATTTTAAACAAAAAGTATGAAAAAACCAGAATGCACATTAATCTAAAAAATAACAATTTGGACCATTATGAGCACATTTTAAAAATAAAAATTACAAAATATTGAGATTTGCCTTGCACTCGCAACTAAGTTACTTGGAAACTATTTAGGGGTTTTTTTAGGGTATTTTGATGCTTGAGCAGAATGTAAATGGCAATATTTTTGGAAAATTTTTTTGTAATTGTATTTTTTTTATATTTGCCCAAAATTTGGTTTCTTGTTAATTCACATTTAAAAAATTTTGTTTTTTTGACCACCTTTAATGTGTATATATACATATATATATATATATATAAATATATATATACATATATATATATATATATATATATAATATATATATATATATATATATATGTATATATATATATATATATATACATATATATATATATATATATATATATATATATATATATATATATATATATATATATATATATATATATATATATATATATATATATATATATATATATATATATATAAAGATATAGATAGCCCTTTTTTTGGTGCAAATCTCTTTCAAATTCAAAATTTTTAAGTGTAATTTTTAATTCTTGTGCTTCGGTATTAGCTGAAATATCTTTAGAAGCAACATCAATTCTGATAGGCAATCTATATATATATATCAGAATTGATATATATATATATATATATATATATATATATATATATATATATAGAGAGAGAGAGAGAGAGAGAGAGAGAGAGAGAGAGAGAGAGAGAGAGAGAGAGAGAGAGAGAGAGAGATTGCCTATCGGCAATCATCAGGCATGAAGTACAAAATCAAAAATATAAAAAACCATTTAAAAATTACTAACTACGGTAGAATGAGTTCTGACATTATAGTACAAGAAGATGTAATGGAAAACTAATCTTTGCTATCAAATAATGAAAGGAGAAATTTATTTTTGTGTCTGCATTTAGAGACTAATTCGCCTCTTTTGTTTAGCAGATTGTTTCCTTTGTAAAATAATATTTTTAATGGTTTGCATAACGTAGCTTAAATGAGGCTTCGCTTATCCCAATGTATACTTTATCATTGTATTGAGGTTTATTTGAGCTTACGGTGGCTTGGTAAACAATGTTGATGGACAAGCAATTGTTGTTCAGTGGACAAAGAGATTTTTTAATACAATTGCAGGCTTTTTCTGATAATTTTACATCACCATATAGATAGATAGATTTGATGTTTGGCATACAGGAGTACCTTATCTTAATTGTGTTTCTGTTAAATATTTTGTGTAGTTTGTGGTTTTAAGAAAAATCTTGTCAATTAGGGTTAAAAAGCGTTGACCAATTTTGGTTGTAACATTTTTACTAAATGGAGGATTGTACCAGATTATGTTTTGTTTGTGGTTATTTTTTGGAACATTTTTTGTGCTTGGTTTATATGTCAACTTATAAGTGTATCCCGATTGCTTTAATGCGTCTTCATAAAGGTGTGTCGATTTATTAAAAATAACTTCACTTGATGAGTTGGCAGACAATCTTGTACTATAACATCAGAACTCGTTCTATTGTAGTTTGTAATTTTTAAACGGTTTTTTATATTTTTGATTTTGTACTTCATGCCTGATGAAACTTTTAATGAAACTTTAAGTTCCATTAAAAGTTGTTTTTTCTAAAATTTAGCTATAAAATGCTGTTTTTGAAAAAATATATATTTTCTTAATTATTGAGCACTCTACAACGATCAAGAGTTAGTATTTTTAATACTAAATCATACAACAACAATATATATATATATATATATATATATATATATATATATATATATATATATATATATATATATATATATATATATATATATATATATATGAAGAGTCCAGAGGATAAAATGGCAAAGTCACATTTTATTAGTTTTGAGATAATCAATTTTTAAGTTTCAATATTTTTTGATAATAATTTTATTACAAAGTGACCCTTTTTAATAATTCCACACTATTACCTAATTCATGAAGGTAAAATCAAGAAATATTTATTTCGACTTGAAAAATACAAGTTTTATCAATTAATATTTAAAGTAGGGTCAAAACTGACTATGCCGTTTTGACCCTACTTAAATTTTTATTAACAATATATAAAAATAAAAAAAAATTATCATTAAAAAATTATCATCTTCTTTTTATCAAAATTAATAATTTAATTAAAAAATATCAAAGATTATAGGAGATTTTGAATGCTAAATATATAATTATATATTGTTTGCAATTTGGATCTTTATTGATCTAAATTCTGCTGGATTTATAACTGTACTAACTATGGATAATAATGTGTGCATCATCCTTATTTAATTTAAGATTTAATATATTACAATATTTAGAATTTTAATTGCTCACGTTATTAAACACGCTAAAATTTAATTTCAAAAGACTTTCAAAATAAAGTATAAAAACAAAAATTTTTTTTAAACAAAAGAACTTAAAAAAAAAGAAGTTATTTTCATATATATTCATCATCTTAATCTGTGTTGTCATCATATGGTAGTGAATCAAAAAAATCAGGTTCGTTTGTAAACTTTTTAAGTACCTGAAGATCTTTATATTTAGATATTGATATACACAGTCTTTCACTATACAAGTTTAAAGGGTTCTCGAATATTGCCAGTTTTCTTTTTCTTCTTACATTTTGACAAATGAATGATTTTAAATATTCCAACAGTCTCTGTAAGACATTACCATTCTAACTGTAAGACATAACCATTCCAACAGTCTCTGTAAGACATTATTCCAGGAGAGTTAACAGAAAAAAACACTTCTTGAAGTTGTCTTGTAGCTACAGGACGCGCAGCTTTATAAAGAGGATTCAAGAAATGAGTCACATTTTTAAACATATCCTGCTTAGGTTCAAATACATGAAATGGAGTGGGGCATTTGCGAGCACATATAAAAATTTCAACCCAATCAGAAGGTATATCGACTCGAGATTTGCAGTTAATGAGACTCGTTCTTAGTCACATTCCATGTAGGAATGACCCCTTTCAGGAAAGGTAATTCTAATGGAGTCAAATCTTTTCTTATGCTGAATCATATAATCCAAAAACCAAAAGGCTGTATAGTTTTTACTTTGCTCAGCACAAGAATCACAGAATAAATTTATGTTTTTGACTAATGGGCTTAAGTGATGCATAAAAAAATCATATAACATTGATGTCACTTCATCTGAACCCTTTTTGGCAACAGTTTCGTCGTAACTATAGATAAAAATGTCTTTATTAGCCAATAATTGAATGTTGAACGAGAAAAATGAAAGTTTTTTCTTATAATAAAAATCATTGCTAGAATTATTTGGCATGTTGAAATTTTTTTGATAGTCAAATGCAATGACTTCATAGTTTTACTCTCGCAGCACTTTCAGTCTAGACTCAGTTTCAGCCGTTTTTTGGTGCAAATCTCTTTCAAATTCAAAATTTTAAAGTGTAATTTTTAATTCTTGTGCTTCGGTATTAGAAATATCTTTAGAAGCAACATCAATTCTGATTCTAAGTTCATCACATATAGCACATTTGTCTGTTCGAGAGTAACCAAAAGCAATATTAAACTTATTGTTAAATATTGTTCTATATGACTCATAGCAAATCTTTACATTTGGATGAAGTATAACAAACATGCTATACTTTTTATTTGTATTCAGTTCTTCAGGTAAATAAATGCGTCTAGTTTTCTCTTTAGAATAGTGTGACTGCCTTCCTCTGAATGATGAAATATGGGTTATTATTTTTTTACGTACATCACCTGGAATCTCATGCGGCCTTATAAAATGTTTTCTTCTCATATCTTTAGGTGGCTCACCTAAAATTATATTGTTAAGTTTGCATTAAGTGTAAAATCAATGAAAATTTATACTAGAAATAAGATTTTTCACACATTGTTGTCTTTTTCAACTATTATAATTATTATTCTTCTACAAAAACTCCAATTTAAAAAAAAACACTGCACCTGTAGTAGAAATACTTCTTTTTATTGTTTCCACTCTACCTTTTGTTATTCCAAATATAGAAAGAAAGGCTTTGAAACACACTTGCACAAAATGAGATTTACCATTATTTACAAACAATTTATATTGGAAGCTAAAAATATTAACTCTGCTTACATTATTTACATGGTCTTCTTCTTTTTATATTGTTTACCAATATAAGTCCAGCAAGAAAAGAATCTTGCATTTCTTTGCTTGTTATGAAATGAATGATTTTAATAAGCTCTGTTTTCCTCATTTTTAACTTCAAAACAATTAAATTTGACGCAGTTACAGTTCGGACCAGTTTTATGATCAGAAAGTTTCTGCTTTTTCTGAAATTGTGACGACCTTCCTTTAAATTTTCTTTTTCTGGATTTACTCGTGGCTTCAACAAGTTCATCACAATCAGTCATCTTTTACTGAGTAAATTAAATTTTTGAAATAAATCATTGGATATCAAAATCATGTGGCTGAAGACCCTGTTCAGTTTGCTCTTTTTTTCATTGTAAACATTGGACTTCTCCGGTTTTTCCATTGTACCTGGTTTTTTCATTTTAATTTTTCAAGTGGTAAAAAATGTTTTTTTTATCTTAAATTATTATTTAAAATATAATTTTAAAAACTTTCTATAAGACAAGCACAATAGATTAAAAAAACTGAAAATGTGACTTTGCCATTTTTCCCCCTGGACACTTCATATATATATATATATATATATATATATATATATATATATATATATATATATATATATATATATATATATATATATATATATATATATATATATATATATATATATACCAGTGAGTGACATCTGAGTCTTGTGATGGTTTGACTCCCATCGATTAAGTCTTGCTTTAAATGAATTTACTGAATTAGCTTTAACAACATTTTCTGGCAATGCATTCAAATTACTTGCAGGTCGATTTAGTAAAATATTTTCTCTATAATTATGTACAAAAAACTCTTAAGAATACTTTAGGTTAAGACATTGAGTACAATTAGATTTGAAGGACTTATTTTTTTAAATTAAACTTTATCATAACCTTTAAAAAATTTTTACAGTTAAATTATATCACCTCTTTTTTTAACTAGTGAGGGCATTCTAAGACAAGGCAGTCAATCTTCATAGCCTAATTTATTGATTGAAGGTATTAATTTAGTGGCACGACGTTGTATTCTTTCTAAAATGGCAATATCTCATTTTGATAAGGAGCCTATACTGGTACTGCAAACTCTAGAAGAGGTCAAACAAAAGAAAGATATAGAGATTTTAGCAGTTTTACATCAAATTAAACAAAAAATTTCAGTTTTACATTAAATTAAACAAAAAATTTCTTTATTATGCCCAACATGCAGTTTGCTTAGCTTGCACTTGATAAGACTTGATTTTTCCACTTCAAGTTATTTGAAAAAATCACCAATAAGTCCATTTCCAAATCTCATATGTTGAGTTTACAACCATTTATATAAATTGGATATCTCTTATTTTTATAGCCATAGCGCATAACTAAACATTTGTCAATATTAAAGTTAAGCAACCAATCTTGTGTCCATATGCAGTGTTCTAATTGCATTGTAATTTATTATGTAACTCATCAGAAGAACTAATCGACATGCTTTTTGTCATCAGTATATAGTTTTGAAATATTTTTAGAGACTCAGGAAGATCATTTATATAAAGTATAAAAAATAGTAGACCCAATACGGATCCTTGACGAACTCCATTATACACATCAGCCCAAGTTAAAACATAATTTCCCAAAATAACTCTCTGCCTTCTATTAGATAAGAAAGCTTAAAACCAATAAAGTGTTGTAAACCAACAAACACCATACGATTGTAAACCAACAAACACCATACGATTCAATTGTAAACCATTCGATTAACAATTCGATTGTAACAATTGTAAACCATTCGATTAACCATTCGATCAACAAACACCATACGATTCAATTGTAAAGTTGTAAACCAACAAACACCATACGATTCAATTTTTAAGATAAACCTTTGATGTGGAACAGTATCAAATTACTTTTATAGTCAAGTAAAACTACATCCACTAAATTTCCATGATCAACATTCCTTGTAATATAATCCAGAGTTTCAAGTAACTTTGTAATGCATGACCTATTTTTAACAAATCTGTTTTTAACAAAACTTTTAATCAAATACTGTTGATTAGCTATAATATTATTTTCATGAAAATACTTTTCAAACTTATTTTTTATTATGTCTTGAAATATTTTAAAAGTAACACATGGAATATATATATATATATATATATATATATATATATATATATATATATATATATATATATATATATATATATATATATACACATATATATATATATATATATATATATATATATATATATATATATATATATATACACACACACACACACACACACACACACACACACACACACACTGGGCTTAAAGTAGGGGGAATGCAGGGGAACACCATTCCTCCTTTGCCAACAAACCATGAAATTGTTCCGCTTCCATTTTTTTTTTTTTTTTTTTTATTTGCATCCATTCTGCCATTGCGTTTTTGAGTCATTTCTTTTTAGTTTTACAATGGGATCATCCATTAGTTATGCAACTCTTACTTTATTTTATTAATAAAAGTAAAAGATCATTTTCACGCAGTGAATTTCATTGATTTTAAACAGCTTTTTTATTCTATTAATTTTTATTTGACTTTAAACAGCGAAAAAATTATATGTTTTTGGACGATTTATGGATGATCCAAAAGAGCATGTAATAAAATGAAACAAAGTAAAATAAAATTCAATCGTAAAAGAATACTTTTCAGCAGGGGCAGTTCTAGGATTTAAATAAAGGGGGCAAATTCTTAAAAAGTGCCGACTGCATTCTGAAAAAAATGAAACATTCTCAAAACTAAAAAATCACCTGACTGAAATGTATCAAATGCCCAATTCCCCAAAAAGTATTTAATTATTATTATTAAGAATACTATTTTTGATTATTTTTTTGATTATTATTAATTGTTAAATAAAAAATACAAAACCATTTCCGTAAATGTAAATGGCTTCACAACATTAACAGCAAAAGTTGTCAAGTTTCTTTCAGGTAAAGCATTTGTTGTAGTTAACATTTTTAACTGCTTTATTGATATTCTTTATAATTTAACACGGGACTCAAATGAGAGAGCTAAATTTATAAATCTTGCACTCTTAAAACTCTTTTTTTAAAAATCTGACATTAATGTTTGATGCATTGGAAGAAATTAAATCAACTTAAGAAGTTCAACAATTAATGAAATTTCCGCCCTGCATATCTTGTCTCATATCTTTTTTCGAAGGGAAAAATTCTAGAGGAGATAATTTAATTCTAGAGGAAATAATTTAATCATATTTTATATTATAAAATAATTATAAAATAAATTTATAAAATAAATTTATAAAATAATTATAAAATAAATTTATAATTATAAAATAAAATTTATAATTATAAAGTAAAATTTATAATTATAAAATAAAATTTATAATTATAAAATAAAATTTATAATTATAAAATAAAATTTATAATTATAAAATAAAATTTATAATTATAAAATAAAATTTATAATTATAAAATAAAATTTATAATTATAAAATAAAATTTATAATTATAAAATAAATTTATAAAATAATTATAAAATAAATTTATATTATAAAATAATTTAATTCTAGAGAAGATAATTTAACATGGGACTCAAATGAGAGAGCCAAATTTATAAATCTCGCACAAAAACTCATTTAAAAAAAATCTGGCATTAATGTTTGATGCATTTGAAGAAATTAAATCAACTTAAAAAGTTCAACAATTAATGAAATTTCCACCTTGCATCTCTTGTCTCATATCTTTTTTCGAAGGGAAAAATTCTAGAGGAGATCAAACTGACCATTGAAAATGGTATTCTCCAAGATGTGAATATATCAGACGGCAGAAATCAATCTTTAACTTATCAGGCTACCCTCTATCAGAAGATACTATTAAGTCAGGCATAGAAACTGATAATGAAAAGCACATCTTGACTCAATCAATGTAATGCTTTGAACCATATTCATGGCCAAGATATGATCAAAATAAAATACAAATTTTCCAAGAGTTTTTGGAAACTGCTGAAAGGATAATGCAACTTTCTGTTTGTTAATTTTTTTTTTGTGAAAAAATAGGAGCATTGTGAATTTAAGGATCATTTTAAAGGTCAAGAGCATGTATCAGTTTCATGTGATCATATTTTCCAAACATTGGAGCGGCTCAGATTGCTACAATTAAAACGTCTGTATTCTTCATCAATGATTATACCTGTGAGCACTGCAGAATTTGAAAGGGGCTTTGCAATCACGAGCAATCAATTTTTACACAATCATATAAATTGCAATCAATTTTTGTATAATCATATAAGACATATTTTTATCATTTAGAAAGGATTAAAATTTCTATTTTCTTGAATGGTCTATTTATTAATGGTGCGAATGAGCCCTAAAAATAATGGTAAAATTTAGCTCCCAAAACTTTTGAGAACGAAAGCTAGAAAAAAGTTTGTGAAATTTATTTACAGAGTAATCAATAAGCTATTTTTTAGATTATATATTCAATTTTATTTATTTGCATATATTTATTTGTAAATAATTGTATGCATATATTTAAATTATATAGCTTAATAAATATTTTATTATGTTTTTAATTAATACATTTTTATTACTTTTTTTTTTTTTCAGAATAAAGATAACGAAAAAACAGTTGATAATTTTAATAATAAAATTGATGAGAACAAAAATCAGGTATTTTAGTGGTTAATATAACAATAACAGTGTAATATTCAAATTTTAGTTTTAATTTTTTATTTTAATTTTTTTTTTAGTTTTATTGTTTATGCTATTTGTACTTAATTTTAATTTTTGCTGCTTTTATGATTTTGTTTAAATTTTACAATTAAATTTGTAAAATAACATGAAGAATTACACAAGAAAATTAATTAGAGAAAAAATTAAGCCAAAAAAATACCTTGAAAATAAAAAAAAGTTTATTTTTTTAAAAAAAAACATTTTATCAACAATTAGGGTTTTTATGCTTTTGTGCACAACATTCTTGTTTAAACTTTGAATGCAACATTTTGAATAATTTTTTAAAACTTTTCAACCCTTTTCTGGGAATAGAATTATTTTTAAATTTGGTTTCCAAGAATTTTCCAAGAATTAAAAGTGATCCAGTTTTCAAGGTTCATACTTCATAGATACTATGCCTCACTTGTCTTATAAAGTTCATACTTAGAGTATCCCTTAATTTTTTAATTACCTTTTTATTTTAGATACTTAGTTTGAACAACCAGTTAAAAGAGCAAAAGATTTTGGTTTGTTTAATTTTATTTAGTTTGTTAATTTTGTTAATTTTTTGGATATTTATGATTTTAAGAAATGAATCAATATTGTCATCTTTTTTTATTTTACATCATTATTAATTATTTTGTTTATAATAATATACTGATAAAATAATTTTCGTTCAGAGATGTTTTCGTTCAGAGATGTGAGAATAATTAATAAATATTTTAGATTTTACCTTAGGGTAAAATCTAAAATGTTATTGAACAAACAGTAAATCAACTAAACATTAAATTTAACGTTTTGTTTGTTCAATTGTTCGTTGTTTAATCATCAAAGAAAATTTGTATTTTTTGGACCAAATAGAATCAAGAATTACTCATATAAATGTATATGTCTATAAATACTTAAGAAATACTTCATCAACTTCTATTTAAAAAATTTTTTCTTTTTTTATTACTAAAAAAATACTTTTAAATTTCAGATTACGAAAATCGCCAACAAAGCTGCTATTTCTACCGAAACTACATTTTTAAATTGGAAACTTTTGTGTGGAATTTTATTTGTATTTTTTTCAAATCATTTCTTCACTTAAATATGATTTGTTTGTTACCATCATAGCAGAATTCAATGCTGTTCTTTATCTGCTTTTTAAATCAGATAGACACTTCCTCTTGGAATTAATATATATATATATATATATATATATATATATATATATATATATATATATATATATATATATATATATATATATATATATATATATATATATATATATATATATATATATATATATTATATATATATCCAATTTATTTTGGTTTTTACCTTAATTTTTAATTTTTTTTTTTATAAAGTATAATATAGCGCAGTATATAAATTAGTTTTTTTTAATTATTCAAATAAACTTCATAAGTATATTTTGCTAAAACTTAAGAGTAATGTGTTGTTAAGTAAAAAATGTTTTTAGATATTTTCTAACAGATGATCTGCCAATCAAAATTTTCTTATTTGCATTCAGTAAAAGTGAAATGATTAGATGATTTTTTATCTTTCAACACACCATTTAACAACTCATTTACTTAAAACGTTTAAATTCCTTTAAATCTGCATCTAATATGGTGTCTAATTTTTTAAAAATTTTAATTTATTTAAACTTTAAATGAAGTTTATTTTTTTAACGACCTGAAATAATGTAACTTTTTACTTGAATTTTTGTAAATATATTTTGTTTAAAAAATCATTTTGTTTAAAAAATCTTTTTATTAGTTTACTTTTTACAAGCTTTTTTACATACATAAATATTATTTTATATCCATACAATATACTATGGGGCTGACCATAAAGAACGTCACCATTTTTTAAGGCAATTAATGACCTCCTCTCTCTCCATCCCCCCGCCGCCTCCTTCCTTCATTCATTTTTTTTACCAAATGCCTTTTTTTTTCCTATACCCCTTCAAAAAGAATGCTATAAAGTCGTCATCCCTCCCCTTTTTTACAAGCAAATTACAAGTCACAAAGCTTACAAGTTCTCTGAGACAAACTTAATTGAACAGAGGGATAAAACAGATCATAAGAAGGATGTTTGAATGATTTCAATGATCGAGGAATGGTGCTCTGAATATTGGATGCGATAAGAAAAAATGCAGAACGGAAACAATTATTGCTGGCGAAGTCTGAAGCGGCCACAGCTTTTAAGCCATCTCCTGACTAACAGATTAAATTGGTAGTATGATTAATAGAAATCGATCGGAAATAACATGGAAATAAGAGCTCCTTCTCAAAGACCAACATCCAAAATCCTCGAAATTTCACAACTTGCGCGAAATAATGATTAGTGCACACATGAGAGACAAACCAGTCCTGATTCTTTGAAAAGAGATGACGAGGATTGAGCTCCGTCTTGTCGTCTGGGTTGATATACTCAGCCATCGTTAGGAACTGATCAATCATCAGAATGAGAAGACCAAACTACAGCTCTTTTCAAAAAGTTTCGTTTCTCCGACAAAAGATCCACTTTCCTGCTTTAAATATAAATTGTGATGGAGGATCAATCCCTCCAACTCTTCACTCTTTGGAGCCATCCTTCTCTTGGCTTGATTGAAAGCGCTTCGTCCTCGCGCAATCGGGGTAATGAATAAAGCATCCAAAGCATTTTTTTTTAAATTATTAATTGCTGTAAACAAAATTGATATTTAAAAAAAAAAATAGTATGTTGATAGGTCACAATAACAAATATCAAAAAGAAAACTATACCAATTTTGAATTTAGCGTATCGTGGATTTTCATCTGGTTCGATATCAACCCTGAAGACAACCATTTGTTTGAACAACTTGATCAAAAGGTCTTTTATAATTTATTTTTTTTAATCAAACTCCGGCAAAAAAGTTTAAAGTCCCATTGGTGATTACACGCTGTCGATGATAAGCGCTTTCCAGATTGAACAGCAACTTAAGTGGGGCTGAATTAGGAGACTGTGTTAGGATTTCTTAGCCCATCTGGTTTGATTTTGATTTCTATGTAGATGGACGGGATGAACTTTGCAGCGATAACCGATTGTAATCTGGAAAAAAAATGCGATATTCTATATGCATCACAATAGGAGCTTGGTTTTAGTAGGGGTGATTCCGATTGGGTTTCGAAGTACAAAAGAGAGCAAACTTTTTCCAAATTTCTTATAGTTGCGGTACAAAATGAATCATTGACGTGACTTAATTTGAAGCCGTTTTGAGCCCGCATCAGCTTGACTGGAACCGAGTGGACTTGTCTCTTTCCTTCAAGCATATCGCTCTGTTTCGGCAGCAACCAAGTATATAAAGCACTTCTACTTAGATGGTAGCTCTTTATTCTAGATCTCGGCGTGTAAAGTAATTGAAAAAATTAATAGTGATTAGTTTAGAGGCTGAAAACTTATATTTATAAACACCTGCAGTTTCAAAGAAAATTATAAAAATTATATAAATTATTATTCATTTCTACAAAAATTGTTGTAACTTATTATTACATGGTGCGATAGCATTACCTGATTTATTACAGTTTTTCTATCTTTTGATTTGTATTTTGACTTTATATTGCCAATAAATTGTTCAGATTATAATAAATTGTTCAGATTATTCCTGTTCAGAGTATTCGTGATCTTTTTTTATAATGGTTTTTTCTTCAACATCTGTTCAAAAGTCACTTTATTTTCTGCTCTTCATAGCAACTATTTCTAGAATTAAAACAACAAGCTCTGCTTTAATTGGATCTGGTGCACGAGTCTTGTCTTTCCTTTTTCTCAATTTGACTGTGCAGGAGTGTCGTTTCGAGAGGCATCATGACGTATAATCAACGACATTATCTATTGACTTAATAACTTGTTCCAAATCAGGCTAAAACTCTAAAAAAAAACTGCCAGTGAAATAAACAGATTGCTTTGTTGTTTATGGGCCCAAAATAATATAAAAAACCCATTTTGTTTCAAGAACGTTGAGGTATATTTTGGGGTCAGAGTCCTTACTTGGACCTCTGAATATTGCTTTTATTTTATCTTATTCCATATTCTATGGACTTCTTTTTAACAATCAGCTTTTTTCTTAGTTGGGTGAGTATTAGTATAAAATTTTTAAATTAAATTCAAAAGAGTATTTTCATCTATCTTTTAACAATGGACATGCAAAAATTTTATGTTACAAAATACACGGGCGCGCATTTACCCCACAATTTGTGGTAAACGAGCACCTGATTTTTTTTTTTTGATAATATTATTGAATATATATATATATACAGTATCGGACAAAACAAGTGCAACTAAATAATGCTTATTTAGTTTCTTTATATAAAAGTGCTGCATTTTTTCAATTTAGAGAAATAACTATGTAACTGTTTAGAGACAAAGTTCTTCAAGTTTTATTCATCACAAAGTTCATTATTTGTACACGAAAATTAATAAATTAATCAGAAGTATTAAAAAAAGTTGATTTCCTTCTGGACAAAACAAGTGCAACTCGACAAAATGTTGACCAAACTGTATTTCGCTATCAATACTTCGTGGCGAATCTTTTGTTGTCGATCACAGCCTTGCATCTTCGAGGCATAGATTCGATAAGGTGATCAATGAAACTTTGTGGAATCGCTGCCCAGGCCTTTTGGATTTGTTCAAACAGTTGATCCTTATTACGAACATCTTCACGATTAGTTCTGCAGTTGACGATCTCCCACAGGTTCTCGATAGGGTTGAGATCCGGAGATTGAGGCGGCCAATCCATCACCGATAGGTGGTTGTCTTGAAACCACTGCTTGACTACTTTTGCAGTGTGTTTTGGATTGTTGTCTTGCTGAAAAACCCATTTTATTGGCATATTCCATTCAGCATGAGGAACATAACATCTTTCAGGATATTTTTATACATTTTATAAAACGGTCCATTATTCTATCGTTGTGATTTATCAGACCTAGACCGTTAGCAGAAAAATACCCCCAGACCATTACATTGCCTCCACCATGCTTCACGGTCTTATAGCAGTAACGAAAATCTAGGCGTTTTCCGGCCGGTCGACGTACACGGCAAATGCCATCGCTCCCAATGATGTTGAACTTCGATTCATCACTGAACAGGAGAGTTTGCCATTTCTGCACATTCCAGTCAATATGAGATTTAAGTAAACAGGAGTCTTTTCTTCTAGTTTTTCAGTGAAATCAGCGGTTTCTTTGCAGGGCGTCGAGAAAACAATCCGGCTTCAACAGCACGTCGTCTGATTGTTCGGTCCAATACAGGCAGCTCTAATTGCTTTTGTATCTCGACTGATGATATCCAGGAATCCTTCTTGACGGATCTGGCGATCATAGAATCCTCTCTAGAAGTGGTGGAACGCGGTCTTCCACTTTTGTTATCTGCTGCCAACTTCCCCGTAGAACGATATTTGGAACATAGTCTTAATACGGTCCTTTTTTCACGCAATATTTACCACAAATACTTTTTTGTGACACTCCACTTACGTAATCGCCAATAATTTTCTTTCTTCGTTCCAATCCAAGACTGTCGGGAGCCATTTTTGCACTTGAAGTCATAAAAATAATAAAAGTAAATAATCACGCTTCTCAAGGCTTACCGTCTTACATCTACCTTGTGATGATACAATAATGCTTTGTGGAACACAACGTCTTGGTTGGATGTGGACTGTATTGATGTAATGAAACACTTGTTGTATTTCACATCTTGTAATGATGTTCTTCGATAAAACACTTTGATAAAACTCACTTCGATAAACTGTCTTGATAATACTGACTGATTGACTTCCATATACTGACTGATTTACATATCGATTTACATGTCTCTTATATAGTAAAATGAACCTGTGTGAACCTGTTCTGGAAGATTCTAGATGCTTCTTTTCGATGCTTCTGGAAGCTTCTGGATGCGTCTGGATGCTTCTGAATGATTCTGGATATTTCTGGGTGTTACTGGATGCTTCCAGATGCTTCTTCTGGAAACTTCTGGAAGCTTCTGCATGCTTCTGGAAATTTCTGGAAACTTCTGAATACTTCCTTTAACTATTAAAAAACTTCCGTGACGTTGACACGGACCAGACTTAAGAAAATAAAACAAACCAATAAAGTTGCACTTGTTTTGTCCGCTGCAAAATGGTACTTGTCAACGAAATTCTGCCTGTGTGCTGTCACCTGTCAGTTGATTGCTCATGTCATTGCATGCTATGACTCCAGACTCCTGAACTGTTTGTTTTGGTAGTATAGTATATGTATATATTTATATATATACATATACATACATAAAAATTTTCGCCAAATATATATTTTATTTGAACTTAGATAACAATATATAAAAAATATATAAATATATGAAACACACATATAATATTAACGCATATATAAGCCACCATTATTTTTTTCCAAAATTATATAGGTTGTTTTTTTCATATAGAGGACATGCACGATATTTAAAGATTGATTGGCTTTCTGTAACAAAGTAATCCAGAATTTGTGGTTCTTTGAAGGAGACAATTTTTCGGTTTGAAGCATCAAAATTTTGTCTAAAGTATTTAATATTTCAATTATTTATATTTTTTTATATTTACAACTTTGCCTATAAATTGATATGGTATCTTTTTTCCTTCAAATCTTACAACAACATGAGAACCTTCTGCTAATATTGCAGATATTGTAACCACTCCATGATCATGTATTCTTTCAGAGCAAATAATATGCAGAAATTGTAACCACTCCAGGATCACGTATTTTTTCAGAGCAATTAGATTTTAGTTAATAGGTGCTTTTATGTAGGTACTTGTCAAATTTTTTTTGCAAGTGTGCTTGTTTTTGATGGAAAAGTGAATAATAAAGGTCATAATCATCATCATATGAAAATCTTTTTTCTGTAAATAAATCTTTTTTTTAAGGTTTACTTTTTACTTGCTGTATACCATCAAATTGCTGTATTACCATGCTGTATTTCCGTGCTACCATGCTATACTACCAATTACCATGCTGTATACCATTAGATTTTTTTATCAAAAGCTTCTTGTAGCACTATGTACAACTTGGAGCTTGAGGACATATCATATTCAATTATTTCTTTAAAGCTATTCAAATTTAATTTAGAATTTCTTTTCTTTCTATATTTAAGGATTCATTAAGTTGAGTATTTTTTACTTTGGATAGCTTGTGTTTTGATTAAGATTTAAAAACAGAAGAACCTGTTGCAACATCGTCCAGTGAAACACTTTTTTATGGTAAAACCTTAACCTTTTCCCTGCGCATTACTGCCCCAGATTTTTTAGCAGAAGGTTGTCGAAGTCTTGCAAAACCTTCAAAATCTAATGGTGATCCTAAGTTCTGAGATGATTTTGATATGTCTGTCCTTGAAATCTTGTTAATAATTTTTTTTTTCTGTTTAGTGGGTAGATACCAGATGTTTTGAACCCATTTACAGTAAACTCTTGTATGTGATTCATATTAGTCAAGAGTTTAAGAAGCAATCTTAAAAAACATTTTTCAGTTAGTGATATATGAAATCTTCCTTTACCAGTTTTCCATTAAGTAATTACTTTTCTTCATGCTGATTTTATAGGTCCATTAACTGCAAGATCAAAAGACTGAAGCAAATGCGTACTATTAGGAGGTAAGAAGACCATCCTAATATTTTTAGTTTCACATATTACAATAATATTATTAGATAAAGGCTAAATTATCAACTATAAGAAGTTTTTGAGCGTTTTTGTCAACATATCTGAAGTAAGATGTTACTAATGTTTGCATCCAATCTTTAAAACAGTAGCCTGATGGCTACTGTTTTAAACCAGATTTTGTACGGTTATTGCGTGCATCAATTGGACCTCCTGGTATCCAACTGTCCGTCAAACATTCAGTTTTAAACACTGTGTATGGAGGAAGAAATACACCATTAGCAGTACATGGAAACATTATAGACACTGATGAGTTTATAACTCTTTCAGCATGTTTAGTACCTTTCCAGAACATCATTTGTTTTGATTTTGGGTCATCAGAAAGATTAGTTTCATCATAGTTTTTTTATATTTTATTACAAATCTTTTTTCATAGTATCTTCTAAATTATCATAAAACCTATTTACAGAATCTCATAAAATTGCAGCACGCATTCTAGAAATATTTTTACATGCTTGATTAGACAAAAGACATTTATGCCGCTCTAAAAATGATCTTACCCAATAATCACCAGGCATGGGTAGTCTTTTCCAGATTTGCTAAGAAAACTTTGTATAAATAATTCAAGATCTGTGCAATTGACATCTCCTCGTCTGGTACGAACTCTTTCGACCAACCACACTACTTTAGTGTATACCACAAATATGACAGATTAAAGTTCTGCGTAGTAAGTTTAGTAGCCTTGCCACATGTTTATAAGGTTCTCCATCATTAACAAGTTTGATAGCTTTTTTAAGTTTTGGACTGTTTTTGACTTGGTTTTAAGTAGTTTCTCTTCATTTCCACTAATCAGTTATTAAAGTGAAAAGTATGAGCCAAAAACTCAAATTATTTGTATCTTTAAATATTATTTTTATTATCAAAAATAGTTCAAGAATAAAAACCAGTTAATTTAAAAGGTGCTCATTTACCCCATATAAAAGTGCTTAATTACCTCACCTATATTTTATGAACAATTTGTTTATAAGGCTTTAAAAATTGTACGAGTTTATTTCAATACATGTATGGTATACTAAAGAAAAATTTAAAATTCTAAGAAAGTTTTAACTACAATTGCTTCCCTAAGTGTTAGGTATGTGAGATGAAGTTTTAAATTAATCAAATACTAGACTGTCATTAAAAATAACTTTGTTACAGTAATTTAAAGGTGAAAAAATTTTTGAAATAAAACTATTGTACGAAAAGTTATAACATTATAAGTGTCGAATTTTCGGTATACGGATTTGTTGAAGAAATGGTAGCCAAATTTAGAGTTTTTATTAACTTTTAATTTCATAACATTTTCAATTCTTATCAAAATTGGTAAAGCTTAGTATCAAAAGAAAGGACTTTAGGGGACTCACCCCTGTCAAAATAGCAAATAAATAACTTTTTTGAAATTTTTGGTTTTTCATGTTTCAAGTGTAAAAATTAACAAGAAATCTGATTCTGAATTAAAATTTTCAAAAAAAAAACAAATAAGTATGTCTATTTCTTGGTTATTTGATCATAGACAAAAAAATCCTTCTTAGCAACGTCCATAGCAACAGTTTTATTTTCTCTTTTCCACTTATCTACAACACCTTTTTCTTAAAATTTCATCTTATATGATTAATCTGTCTGTGAAGTACTAATTTTTCAAACTGCTTCCATGTAGGTCTGGAAAAGCTTTTCCAGACCTACATGGAAGCAGTTTGAAAAATTAATACTTCACAGACTCAGATTAATCATATAAGATGAACATATCAGATTAATCATATAAGATAAACATGCTTACAATGTGAACTTTGTAAACATGCTAACCACACTGTCACGCAACCACATAAATATACTACACATTGTGTGTCTAACTTTTTATTATAAATTAAATATTGTTCTGTAGATTATTTAGTGATTATTTTGTTTATTTATAAATAAATTCTTGGCATTTTTAGTTGTGGATAAGTATTAAAATAATTATTAGCTTAAAAGAAGAGCTTGATTATCAAGTTGATAATGGAAAAAAAATTATGCGGCAAATAAAAAAACAATAACAAATGATAAAATTATAATAATAAAGTTTGCAAGTTTAAAAAAAAAGAAAAGAAAGTTTAAAGGAAATCAATAAACAAGCAAAAAACAATTTGTGTCCATGCAATCTGAACTATTAAATCTTATTCCAAGTACATCAGCATCATTATCAAAAACAAGATCGTTTATTTACTAAGCTGTCAAGCCATGCTTTTTCTCAGCCTTTAAAACATGGTATTACTGGAAATCGAATTTTGGATATGTTTAATTTATCAAACTTAATTTCAGTTCTTGGTTGTCCTCAATATAAACAAATTTCATGTTTAAAGCTAAGTGAAAGTTTAAAACATGAATTAGCAAGTAAAATTACTGTAAAATGTTTTTGCCAATGGGAGCATTCATTTTGGACAAAAAAACTGCCATTTATGTCACAAGGGTTTGATACAAACTACAGAATAGTATACTCAATGCAGATGTGGTCAAGGCTTTGTTGGTATTAGTCTCTTTAATGCACTCATGAATTTTCCACCGCCATTTACATCAAATAACTATAACAAGATTGTTTTTATGTTAAAAAAAAGTTTTAAGTTTATTGCCACTCAAATTATGGATGATGCTCAAGAACTAAAAGAGTTATCCAAAAATCAAACACAGAAAAATTTTTATGATGTTCCTGTGTCATGTGATGGCACCTGGGAAAAACGAGGATTTTCATCGCTAAATGGAACAGTTAGTTGCATTTCAATGGACACAGGTAAAGTTTTGGACGTAGTTCCGATGAGTAGGTATGTAAAAAATGTGAGAACATTTACAAAATGACAGACTCATTTGAGAAAACCAATTTAGAACTCAATCACCATTGTTCAGAAAATTTTACTGGATCAGCACCAAATATGGAAGCAGAAGGCACAACAATTATTTTTTCAAGATCTACAAAGTCACAAATGAGGTATACAGAATTATATGGAGATAAGTATTCTATAAGTTTTATTGCAGTGGAAAACATATACAATGGTATAAAAGTTGTAAAGAGAGAATGTATAGGGCATGTGAAAAAGAGAGTAGTAACCCATTTACGAAAACTGAAAAAGGAAACAAAAGGAATAAATCAAAAAGGAAAACTAACAAATGCAATTTTTGACAAGCTTCAGAACTATTATGGCTCGGCTATCAGGCTGCATGTTGGTGATAAACAAGCCATGAAAAAAGGAATTATAAGTGATTTTTGCCATGTGAAATCGAATAAAAATAACAATCTTCATGTAAATTGTCCGACTGGAAAAAGTAGTTGGTGGGGGTATCAAAGAGCTGTGGCGAGTAATGAAGTTGACAAGTTTAGGCATGCTCCAGGCTTGCCAACAAATATTGCATTGCGAGTTAGAAAAGTTATAAATGAGTTGACACGTGATTCACTTCTTGACAAGTGCTTACATGTAAAACACAAAATCAAAATGAGTCATTTAATATTATGGTTTGGGAATGTTTGCCCAAATCAACATTTGTTGGCTTACAACAACTTTCTTTGGGCATCTATGATGCTTTATCTAACTTTAACATTAGAGCTAAAGCTGTTATTAATTTGTATGAACCATAATTAGTTATATGTCGTTTTTTTGATAAAAAATGTTTTTCATGTGATATAGTCTTTTTTATATAAAATTATAAATAATGTAGATGTTGTATAAATTTCCATTATCAAAATACCTTTTCAATTGATTTTATTATGCTTAGAATTGAAAAGTTTAAAAAAATAATATCTTACTATAGCTCTTTTTACAAAATGTTTTACGTTTTGCTTATTTTCTCAAATTGCATTTTTTCCGAATTTAATAGAATTTAGAAATGTGGTAACTTTATTCTATTATAGCTTTTGAGCTGATATTTTTACTCGACACACATAATAGATTGTTTCATGCAATAAACCCAAAAGTTTGATTTAAATATTTTATATTGTCTGTGATTAACTTGTCTAAAGTTCAATTTTATGTTGAAAATATAGAAAAGTATTGTTAATTTTTTAAAAACTCAAAAAGACATCCTTCCCGAAATAATATTTCACCTTTTTTTGGTTTATTGCATGCATCTAATGTAAATAATTAATGTTAGAAAGTTTCATTAAAAAATAGTGTACCAACCCAAGGGAATTAGCTTTCCAAATTTCAAGAATTTATGACTTTCGCCATTTTGAATTTATAACCATGGCAACAGCTGACATTTAAAAAAAATGAAAACATATTTTTTAAAACACTATTATAGTATCCTTTCCAATGAATACCCTAAAAATCCTATGAACTTGAAAGTTTTCGTAATATTTTTGAGGGGGGTGAGCCCCCTTAAAAAGGAGAATAAGAATACATAAAAGACGTCTGCGGAGCGTAAAAAGGGCGTCTAATAACACCCTTTAATTTATTTTAGATTTTTAAAAGAAAATTTTAACTATTTATTAAAATCATATTTTATATACTTTATATATATTATTCAATATTATAATATAGATTCAAATATTACTGATGTTCAAATGTTAATTATCATGCGCCCTTCCCTAACTACCCGAATGTATAGCGGAATTCAAGTCAAAAATAGGTACCTATTTTGGATGAGTTAGTAGATTGTCTGGGTAAGCTTTTTTTTATGAAATTCGGCAGGTAGCATGAAAAAATGTTTTTGCTGAAGTCTGAATATATTAGAAAAAAGGCTCAACATTCTTTCATTGCATATCTGATGCACAAACAACAAGGAAGTTTTAAACAACAATAAATTCATTATAAAAACAATTTTACAAAAAAGATTTCCGAGCGAAATTGAAAGTAAACTATTCTAATAGGGAAGAGTGGCCCTAAAACAGCTCTCTTTTTAAAAAATGATAGAATTAGCTAGCTATAACCAACGAGAAGTTACAAAGTTTTTTTTAAAGAAAATCAACCTATGCTCTACAATTTAACATCAAAAAAATTAAAGGTGTGGCTATGCCTTACATTTAGAATTAACCGTTTAAAAAAGAGATGCTAGGGGCCTGTTTTACTCTGGAGGTGACCTAAAATGGGTTCCTTATTTAATTTCTGAACAAAACCTGATTATTAAACAAAAATTAATTTTAACTAATTTATTGAAGGTACATAATCTTCTGTTCATTGATCAAATTAAAATTTGACACTCAGAGTAAACTCAACTGAGACAGAATTTACAATGTGCCTAAATTCAAGTGTCAACTCTCGAACTGATCTTTTTCAAAATAAAAAGGTAATATGCTTAATTTTAAAAAATATCAAAAAACACAACAAACATAAATGCTTTTTATAATTGCAATAAACATAAATACAATATTTAGCTCAATAGAACTTAAAAGAGGTCTTTTCAAATAAATTTAAAAAAATGAAACCTCAATTTTATTTATTACTTACAGCAGCAAAGTTTTATTTATTACTTATAGCGGTAAAGATACTAATCTTTATTATTCAATGCTTTAGGACATAACATTGCTTCTTTAATTGGGGTTTTTATTTTTATCAGTTTCTTTGGCGGAGCGTGTGTGTTTTTGGCTTTCATAATTTTTTTTTTCTTTTGCCTTTTTGATTTCGGTTACTTGCTGTTAAAAATGTTATTAAAAGATAACTTTCGGTTATCTTTTAATAACATTTTTATTGTATTTATATTTTGCTTTTTTTCCAAATCATAATTGTATAAACTGCTTGTCAAAACAGCAGTAAACCCTTGTGCTGATAATTTTTTTTCGCAGAGTAATAACCTTTGGAATAGGAGAAACTTCTGTCATCGTAAAATATTGTTTTTTATATGATGATGCTGGTGGGACAACTGGCTCTGAAAAGATGAGGCTTCGTGTCAGATCTTGATTAACAGATAGTGTTACAACTTTTGAGGCCATAAGCTCAATGAGTAGATCCTTATTTTGAGCAATTTCTTGTATCTGCTGTGGCGAGATTAATGTTTGGCCAGAAACACCTTCTAACGTCTAATGTCTGTAAAAACGTTTTGATTTATCGGAAAAAGCCAGTCTTACCGAAACCATTTACAGCAGTGATCGTAGATGCTACGCATCCAACCTGATGGGTGACAAACAGTAATTGAACTGCAGCATCCATTAGTTCAGACTTCATGTGAGCTCTTGAAAAAATAAAAAGAAGTGGCATAAGATTGCCTGACGCACTCATGCAGATTTCCATTGTAACTAACTGCCCATGCTTAGCAGAAGTTAGGCATCCAACCTGTTTCTTTCCACAAATAGCAACCACTTTTGATGGCTTATTTGGAACAGAATTAATACCTGTTTCATCAACATTATAAACTCAATCTTGAAAAAAGTGTTGCTTTTCCTGCAATGCTTGCAATAAATCAAAAAATTTTTTGACACTGACTTGATTAAAGCCCTGTGCTCTTGGTGCAGAAATTAGCTCTAATGTTCTTACAGATAATTGTGGGTGTCGAGTCAAAAATCCACGAAACCAATTAGCACCAGCTTGTTCACTTTTTGAACTTAACTTTTTATGGAGATTGTTAAGTTTAGCAAACCGATAGACAACTTTTTGCAAAACTCGAGGTGTTAAACCAAAAGCATAACTTTCATTTGCTTGATATGAGTCACCAGCTCAAGTTTCGTTTCAATAAAAAACATAAATTTTACTTATCCAAGTGATTTCAACAAGGCTTGTACAAAGTTCAAACAATGTCTACACCTTCTTTGCAAAATACTCCGTGGTACATTAAACTGCTTGCATGCTTTTTTTAATTCCAATTCTTTCTTTTTTACGGCCTCAACAGCTGATGATATAGATCTCTCACTCCAACACTGCCTTTTTGATTTTCAGACGTATTTCCCCATAAAAAAGCTTATAAAATCAGTCCAATTCAATCAAACTATAAAAAAAACGTCTCAGGATGTACATTTTACACTAAAACTTTTTTATAATTATATTTAACTCTCTATATATTGTAATTATATTCAATAAAATTACAATATATAGAGAGCTACATATAATTTTGTAATTATATATTACAAACTCTTTAAAAATGTAATTAAAAACAAACCAAGTATAAAATATCACTGAGATTAAGTTCAATATTATATATTTGAATATTTAAATAATATTTAACTTATGTAGTTAATAAGGATTGATAAGAATCGCACTTAATAAAGATTGATGAGAATTAATAAGGATTGATAAACATTGTACTTAATAAGGATTGATAAGAAATATTGCAAAATTTATAATTAAATAATAGTTGCATATTTTCACAAAAATGTACAAGTTATAATCAATATTCAAATATTTATGTAAATAAATGACATGAATAAAAGATTATAAAAATTTTAAAAAATACAAATAACTAGCTGTTGCTTTAAATTACAATAAAAATTATTAAAGGAAGTCGTTACAAATACCTTTTTCGAATGAAAATTACAATGAAAACCTTTACTACTTCAATAATATTGCCAATTTATTCTTTTTTTAACTGACACTAAGCTGAAATATTTTGCCATAAAATCTTATTAATTGCACGGGTGTAATGGGCACCGGGGCCCGTTTCAACCGGTTTGGAGTGTGTTATTAATATTTAGTAAAAAAACATAAATTGTTAGACTATTCTCATAAAAATCTTTTGCTAATAAAAAGATAACATGTTAAAGCTTTAGAAAGTATCAAAAAAATACAATAAACATAAGTGGCTTTTACGATTACAGTAATAAATATTTAACTAAAAAGAAATTTCAAAAGTACTGCTTCCAAATATTCTTTTTGCGAAAAAATAACAATGAAAAAAACTTTTTTTCGGTTGGTTTTCTTAAATGTTTATAGTCTGCTGCATAATATTCTACAGTTAAATTTATAATTGTTATTGTCTAAACAAGGGATTTGATTGGGGTCCGTCTCACCTAAGGGGCCCGTTATAGACCACTCTTCCCGACTAAAAAAAATGTTGATACAAAGTTTTTTTAAATAACACTGCAAAATATGTTTATACCATGCCACTCTTAAAAATACTGAAAAAAGCGTAGCACAAAATTCGGACAAAGAAAATGGTTCCGTTTATATTGGGTTTACGCGTTCCTAATAGTGTTTCCTGTTAAAAGTTTTTACGGAATTCTATGAATCTACACCGTGATATATTTAACTTGTTATCGGTTATTTACTTTCTTCCAAAAGAGCTGTAATTAGCAACTTAAACTTTCTTAAAGTTATTTTATGTTTTTTTAGCTTGAAAATGAACAAAGCATTAATACAAAATGTTTTAATTGTCTTTTAAAAAGAATATTACCCCGTAAAGTGTTTAATTGCCCCACGCGACGGTAGTTTTCCATGTTAATAAAATATATATAAAAAAATAAAGAAATTCTTTAAAATGACGTCTTTTTCTGATAAACCCCCTCCCCTTGTCCTTTTTATTTTATACGCCTCCTGCCCCACCCTTTATGCAAGACCTCCTTATGGATGGTTTCTAAAGTACAAAATATAATAGATAAAAAATAACGTAAAAAAAGCACACAATATTGAGAGATAAAATAATGACTGAGACAACTTAAAAATTGTCTCATAAAAATTTTCGTTTTTTACATCTTTCTATTAAAATTCTGTTAGAACATTGTAGGGGCATCTTTTAGGGTGTCTGGCAGGGAATTCTCTATTAACAACATTTCTGCAAAGGCTCAGCGTTTTTGTAAAAGGAAAAAACTCTCATAACTTTACTCCAATACTCCATATGGTCGCACTATCGAGGTTCATTTGGAGTTTTTGTACAAGTTCTTAACAGCTTTCCCATTTTTTAATATCAATAAAGGAAAAGTAAAGAAAAAGAGTATTTAAAAAAAACGAAAAGCAAACAAAACAAAACAAAACAGAGATTTAAAAAAATAGTCAACATCACCTTAAATAAAGACAAAGAAAATAGAAATAAATAATATCTTTAAAAAAAGAAGGAAGAAGTAATGTAAGAAAATAATTTTTTTCTGCACCACTATGATTGCGTAAAGCTGTCCAGAAAAATTGAAATCACCTCTCTTCTCTACCTGATCCAGTCAGGAGAAGAGAGATAATTTTAAGAATATATTGTAGATAAAGTCGTTGAGTAAATATCTAAAAGGATACAATAGTAGTAAGCTCGAAGCTTCAAATATTTTAAAACTTCAGTATATAATAATTTCATTGTTTGGAAACTCAATTTAATTACTTGTTATTTTATTGTTATTTTTTCTGTTTACAATTTGATTATATTTTTACAACATTTGTTTATCTAACTTTATTTGTTATTATTGCTATTGAAATCATTTTTATAAGTTAATAATATAAATAGCTGGATAGCTCAGTTCGTTAGAATGTCAAACGAAATGTTAAAAACCAGACTGTTTTTGCGATACGAGTTTAAATCTGGCCATTGCTTATTTGGCCAAATTAAAACAAAAACTTATGTATATAAAATTGTGTTAACAACGTTTAAAAAAAGCAATTTATATTTTAAAATAGTAGTTGTATATCGTGAGGTTAGAATAATAAGGTTCTATCTCCCTTTCGTAATGTTGAGAAAATTTTACTTTAGGTTTGTAATTATGTAAGGGGTCGTTCACAAATTACGTCACGCAATTTTTGACCATTTTGGACCCTTTCCTCCCTTGTCACAACATTGTGACTTTTTAGTAACAAGTTCCGTTTGAGTCGTCACAATATCACAAACCCTTACCCCCTCCTCTTTCCCTATGGCGTGACGTATCTTATGGACGACCCCTAAATGTGTTACAAATTATATTGACAAAATATGTTTTTAATTTGTTTGCTAAAAATGATTCTATTGAAATAATGTTTTTTATGATATTTATGTTTTATAATTAATCTTATATTATAATTGATAAAATTTTTAAATTTGTTTGTTTAAAAAATAATTGTTAATTCCAACATTATTAAATAAAGTTGAAATTAAAGAAACAAAAAGTTTTAAAAGTTATATAAGAAATAATAATAATATTAATATGTTAAAATTATATTATTATGAACAATTTTTTTTTTTTGTAGTTATATTAGGTGCTCCCAGAAGTCCTTACGGTCTTATCACAGAGCACCGCGGGAGAGCATTTAACAAGAAGTTCACGCCTCCTTCCGTATCAATGTCGCTTGTTGGGCTGGAGCTGGCATCGAGCCTCGAACCTCTGGGTTCTGAGCCAGAACTCTAACCAGTGCGCCACGGCTACTAACATAAAAATAGTATAAAAATTAAAAACCAAAAGTTAAATTTTTTCAACATTAAAATGGGAGAACTTAAAATTCTCACGTCACGATATGCTTTTTTGTCTAATACCAATTATATATTATTATAATTAGTAATATACCAATATATTACTAATTATTATATTATTAAATACATATTAATCTATATTAATTAATAGATAATGTATGTTTAATACAGTCAATTTAACACACATGATTTTTAAATCTTTTAATATAACAACTCTAACAAATTTTTTTTGTAATTTTAAAAATTTAAGTGAGTATAACAAGTTATATTAAAATCTCTCTACATTACAAAAGTGAAAGTTCCTATTACTATAACTTCAAGATATACAACATCTATTTTAAAATATCAATTGTTTTCTTTAAATATTTTTAACGTAATTTTATAAATTAATAACTATAAATTTTAATTTAATATATAAAATATAAAACTTAATAATAAAATTTTAAAAATAATAACTATAAATTTTAACGTAATTTTATAACCAAAAGTTTTTGTTAAGCTATAAGAAAATTTTTTTGGCTATGCGTGTGCTTATTTTGAAATACTTCAGGTTCAATGGTTGTTAGTTTCTAAAATTTAATACATTAAGGGACGGAAAAGGCATAGAAAACTAATTTTCTTCGAGTACGCGACAGGGTGACAAAATTATGAATTCATAATTTTATTTTTTATTTTAAAATTTTTATTTACAAACTGTAAACTCGCACAGTTACTGATTAAAAAATATTAGTTTCATAACTCGGAGTTTTGCAAAAAAAACTTAAGGTCTTAAAAACGTTCGTTGTTTCTCCCCCGTCTCTTTTATATTATTTCAACTGCTACCAGCCGTCATAACTTCATAAAATGTTAAGCATGGTTTCTGTTGAATGTTTGAAACTCCTCAAACAAAAATAAAGTGATGTGTCAAAAATAGAGTTTCAATTCCGTAAAATTAACTATTTCCATTTATCGAAACACTAATTACGATATTAATGATTTCATTTTTACGAAAAATTAATACAATATTTTACGAATATACAATATTATGACGAATGTGAAACCCGTAATAAAAGCACGCAACATTTCAAAGTTGACTTTAAAACCTCCTAAAATATGTGTTAAACTCCAGTAAGCCTGCTCGTGAAACCAACTTATTTTTAGTTTACGCCTGGATACTGAATCCACGAGTCTATTCGGGTTTTTATTCCAAAATTGATATTATATTTTCCGGTCGGGTTACTAATCTAAAAAGATGATAATTTTATTTATAATTTGTTTTTGCGTTTATATATAAAGTTTTCTCGCAATAAGCACAGCATCGAAATAGGATGTTTTTTTACGACAAATAAAATTTCGATATCTATAAAGCTTAGCGAAATTTACATCACATAACAAACCTGAAAAGTTGCCATTAAAAAATCCGCTTTAACACGTTAACAATTAAAAATTATAAACCACATGACATCATAGAACACCATGTTTAATTACTAATATATATATATATATATATATATATATATATATATATATATATATATTTATATATATATATTTTAATATATTTATACATATATATTTTTATATATATATATATATATTTTTATATTTATATACATATATATATATATATGTATATACATATAAATATATCCATATATATATATATATATATATATATATATATATATATATATATATATATATATATATATATATATATATATATATATATATATATATATATATATATATATATATATACAGTGCTCAAAATGGGGCGGGATGTGGCAAAATGCCATACCGTCACCTTTTTATAAATCTCTCTATGTAAAAAAGGATTAAGCGGGATGGTATTTTTAATCTACCAAATACCATCCCGTTACTTTTTTTCTCCACTTTGAGAACTGTAGTATATATAAATATAAATATATATATATATATATATATATATATATATATATATATATATATATATATATATATATATATATATATATATATATATAAAAGTTTGAAAAAAATCGAAAAAAAATTACTATTCAAACTTTAAAATATAATGTAAAAATGACTCTTAGTGTGCTTAGAAAAATATTAAAAGAAATAATTGGTAAACTAAAGACATGATCAAGCTTTCCGAAAAAAATTAATTTTCATCGAAATATAAGCATAAGCGGATCGTGCGAAAGTGCGAACAAATCTAATAAGTTCATAACGGAAATTGAATCCACTCTTTCTGATAAAGTTTCAATTATTGAATGTTCATTTAATGAATTTTTAAAGCTCTTAAATAACTTATATTATAAGGATGAGAGTTATCATCTATATGTTTCCTGATGAGTTTGAGAGAGCATTTATATCTTTTAAGAAAAATAAATCGACTGGTGCAGACGAAATATATTGTATTTGAAAACCTAACAGATTTTTTTAAATTTTCAAAACATCTTTAGATCAAAGAGTTTTTTTAGACCAATTGAAAATTGCTCGAGATATACCGATGTAAAAAAACTTTAGATTTATAGAGAATATATTCTCTATATAAACTATAGTTTATAATAGAACATATAAATATTTTCATTATAATAAACTGTTACACAATAACCAGTTTGGTTTTTGTTAAAATAAAAATTATTTTTTTATTTTAACAAAAGCACTATAAGTGTTTTTGTAAAAATAAAAAGATCAAAAAGTATTGGCATACTCTACAAAGTTAAACCTATAAGTTTCTAAAAGAATCTTACAGTTCTCAACTTTACTTATATTCAAAGTTATCTAACATATGCTAATATTGCAAAGGAAAGCACAAACCAATCTAAACTAAATTTTCTTTATATACATCCAAAACATGTACCAAGATTTATAATAAAAATAAATTCACTCAAGCCAGGTCTTTACTAAAAAACATGAATACATTAAATACCTATCAAATTAACATCTACCAAAATATTTTGTTTTTGCTGAAATAAAATATTTTTTATTCAAAATTAAAGGTCGGGCTTGTTCCAACACATTTTACTGATAACTTTTGAATCTATGGCAATAGATTTATCACAAGAAGAATAAGAAAACTCACAACGCTCATAAAAAAACAAATTCTCACAATTATACACTCTCGCCCCCCCCCCCCCCGTCACTTTTATAACAAAATAATAACCTCAAATCATAAAACTTGCTAAATTGAATAACCTCATTGTTACCAAGAAAAAACTAAAAAAAATTTCATAACTAGCAAACTAATTTTTTTCGATTTGTGTTAATCGTAAAAGGTAAATAATAATAATAATAATAATGGTAACAATTAAATAAAAATAAAAAACTACTCATAGCAAATTAACAATAATATTTTATAAATTAGTACTGCATAGCAAACCCCGAATTGCTTTTTAAAATGTTTATTTTCTCAAGACGCCTGGAGAATAAATTTAACTAAAATAATATGATACAGTTATAATTATATATATTATAATAAACTATAATATTATAATTATATATATTATAATAAACGTTTAAATTTATTAAAAACTAGTTGTTTACAATATAGTTAAAGTTCAAGTGTTTGCAATATTAAGTTCAGTTGCAATATAAACTAAAGTTAAGTTTTAATAAAATTTCTTGTTTTCCATTCAAATAAAAGTCTAATTGTTTATATCAATGATTAGTTACTTCTTTGCAATACAAACGAAACTATCATAAAGTCTTACTTTTGACCCTCTTTTTTATTCATAGTTTTTTTATCAAAACATTTTTACCGTCTTATCTATATCTGACTCAGTTTATACATATATATATATATATATATATATATATATATATATATATATATATATATATATATATATATATATATATATATATATATATATATATATATATATATATATATATATATATATATATATATATATATATACAAAATTGTTAGTTTTGTTTGACTTAAAAACAAAAGCTTTTAATGAAGAGATCAAATTCACCGTAACTTTCAAAAAGAGAACAAACATTGATCAAAGTTTTTAATGAGAACAAACAAATCCACCTTTGTATTATGAAGATAAAGCCGCGGTTGTCAAAACCTTCCTAGTCGAAAGACTATAAAAAAAGTTTCAAGAATATTGTTTATTATAGCAACATTATTTTTTAATATTTAATATTATAAATATTATAATAATTTTTGTTGTAAATATTATTCTTTACTTTGCATTTTTTTGTATAGCGAAACATTCTTCATGAGATGCTGTGAATTAACTTACTTGGTTATAAAAATTTTTTTTATCTTTTTATCCGTATTTTTTTTACAAATAATACTTTATTGTTTTTTAATTATATTAAAAACTATAGTTTATATTATCTATTATTTTAGGCTGTTATATTGTACTTCGTGAATTTAATTGTTGAAATAAAACTGTTTCCTATACACTTAAACAACTATAAACTTAATCAACAATTGCAAAATTTTGTATTTTATTTTTATACAATTTTTCAGCAAATGTAAGTTTAAACAAAATACCAAAAATAAGAAAAAAATTCCAAGCATGCAGTTAAGATACTTTTATTTTTTTTTAGTTTAGTTTACCAAATTAATTTGACTTAAAGTTCAAAAACGATGTTGAGAAGATATTTTTTTATTATGTTTTTATATATAAAATCAAAAAACCTTTAATTAAAGCAGCTAGTTATAAATGTAATTAGTTTATATATACTATATTATAACTAAATAAGTATGTTATAACTGTTAAATAAACTGTAGTATTTGTTTACTATTAAAGTTAAATACACAGTTAAAGATTAATACACCATATTGATAATTAGGATCTCTATTAGTTATGCTAGTTTATATGTACACACTTACTCACACATACACACACACGCACGCAGACACATATGCATGCCCGCACAAGCACACAAACCTAAGATATGATATTACAATACAGGTTAAAATGTTTATTCAAACACCCACGATAAATTTGAGTTGACTTAGCTTTGTGAAAAGGTTAGTTTGAAATAATATTTAACATATAGGCAACAATGGTTTATACACTGGATTATAAACTATATTCAAGAATGAATGTTTATTAATGTTTTAAATCCTACGCTACTGCTTTTAGTCATTTTTTTGGCGTCTAACTAGCTTTTGCTATTTTGTTGAAAATTGAATTAAATCGTTTTTTTTTAATTTTACAAAGAGTAAACAAACATGGTAACAAACTCATTCATGGACATTGTTTTGTTTAGCAACAACTTATTTCAACTTCTAAGCCGCGTTTAATTGAAAAACAATTAAAAACTGAGACAAATGGAAAAGTGGTTGGCAGAGAGTCTTTATTAAAAAAAGTTATATCAAAAAAAAAATTAACAGACATTATTTATACTTTAATAAATTTGAATTTTGTAAATATATTGTAAACTTGACAATATCACCGAAGGTGAAAAGAACATAACAGATTTTCAGCATTATCAATACTTTTAAAGATACAAAACAAGGTATGGGTTTAGATAACTATGCATACGAAGAAGATCATAGATTAGGATCTTGGGATAAAACTTTACCGGCTTTTAATTCAATGAAAGTTGATTCCGAATATGATATTAAGAAAAGTAATGATGTTCAAGAATCATCTCTTGATCACAACAGTATATGTTTTGTTACAAAACCATATGCAGAAAACTCATATAGCGTTTTGTTAGAGAAAGGTAATCATTATGAAGCACTCCAAGTTACTCAAGCTACCATCAAAAGCAAATTTCAAAATGATTCAAGAGCTTTATCTTGTAAAAAAACAAACTCGTTGTATGAAACCACAGAAATTGAACCAAAAACAAAGTATCGTACAAAACAAATTAAGGGGTATTCCTCTGGGAGTGAAGACAATTCGAAATGCATTTATTTAGTTTTTTCTGTTCTTGTCGCAATCATTGCTATAACCTCTGCAGTAATGGTGTTCATGATTCTTTTTGGTGTTATCAGTGTTCAGAAATGTAAAGAGTGCAATTTGTTTGGTAAGTTTTTGTTCATTTTTTTAAGTGAGTTAGGGCTTAAAAAATTTATGTGTTCAATTTTAGAAATTGGTATTACTCTTTATTTTAAATAAACTTATTAAGGTTATAAATAACTTGTTAAGTTATTTATTTTTAGAATTTAAATTAAGAAATTATAAAATTTCCTTCCCATTTCTTTATATATATTAACATATTTTTAATAACTTGCAAATGTAAAATTGTTTGCATTTATATTTAAAACAAAAAAAACTAAATGACTATAATGTCAATGACCTGTACGATGGTTGTTTGAACATTTGCGACATTTCAGAGCTTTCAACTTTATCACACCATTCAACGCTGACGTGTTTAAATATTAAACACGTCAATGTTGCATGACTTAATAGAAGCCTCTGACGTTGTAGATTTAAATCAACAAAACCAAATATAAATACTATTTAATGTGAAAATTTCTTATTACTATATTTAATCAAATTTATAGGAAATGCATGAACTGTAAACATAAATGACAGTTAATGCAGATGATTGATTGCTACAAGTATAACAAATTAATCGCTGTATTATAATGTATGTATTTAAATAAAGCGCGCATTACCTCACAAAAAGCATTTACATAAGACGCAAAATATTTTTATAAATAAGACGTAACACTGAAAAAATAAGTTTGGAAAAAGTAAAAGTTCAAATTTAAAATTTTTTTGAATTTTAATAATATAATTGACATTTTTCTCAAAAACATTTCATCGTAATAATTACGGCCCCCACCACCAGCAATGCAAAGATCTTTTTAAAATCTATAAAAACCATATTGTGACAACATTTCAAAAAAATACAACGTGAATAATAAGTACGCTTTTTTCCATGGCTTTCTATAATTGCACGGCCGTATATAAACTTTTTTCTTTTTTTTTTTAATTTTACTTTTAGGTGCCCCAATAAGACCCAACTGCCCTGCCCCAGAACACCGTGGAAGAGCATTTAACTTGGTAGCACACCCCTTCTTCATTACCGATGGGGTGAAATATGCCCAAAGCTCGCGTCGTTTTTTTCCAAATTTGACTGAAGTAACAAATCTTTGTAATATACACCATGATAAACAATAAATAAAATATATACAAATTTTTAAAGTCAAAAGTATATTATATTGACTATTTTTTCTAAGATGAGTATTACTATTACTTAATTATGAGTATTACTATTAGTGTGGTTGTTATTTTTGTGCTTATCCATCAAACTTGAAAAAGCAGAGATTTTAGTTGAATGATTATCAAAAACTACACCACGTACACGAAGAGAAATTTTAAATACGGAACTTTGGTAACTAATTTTAATTTTGGTCACAGCACTGTAAATATTGCATGACACTGTAATTTTCAGCTTCCTTTTTTTTAAATCCTCTTCAAGCAACCGGGTAAGTAGCATCTACTTAATAAAACATTATTGAAAGATATTCCTTAGCAAAGTTTCCATAACTCCAGATGCCAAAAAATATAGAACTGATTAAGATTTAAAAATTAATGTAAAACGTTATAATTTCTTTCAAGTTTTGTTACATGATTGTATAACATAAAATTAAAATTGTTTCCTTCTTGAGTTTGCATCAGCAAAATCATTAGTAAGTTTTTTAATATTCATTTTTGCAGCTTCTTTATGCATAAAAGAAAATAATACAAGATTGTTTCCTTCAAAAATTCCTTTTAAAATCTGTTACTATTTTTAATTTGTTAAATGATTTTTTGATAATAACGACTGTTACTGGCAACGTAAAAGACAATATTTATTTATATCTAAACAATAATATCTATTTCGAGCTAAATCAGAATGTTGTCAATAGACACCGAAGAAGTCAAATTATTTTTTGCCAGAATTCTAAAAACACACAGTACAGTGTATGTATTGAACACAAAACCAAGCTATATACAGTCTAACAATTTCATTTTTATTTCAATGAATGTCCATTATAGTTCAAGTTACAGGTTGTTAACTTGCTTATCATCATACTAGATATTGCTCGTACTGTACACATAGGAAATATTTATATATTATATATAATATTAATTTATATATATATATATATATATATATATATATATATATATATATATATATATATATATATATATATATATATATATATATATATATAAAGTAAATAATATTTATTTATTAGGGTAATTTCATGAAGCCAAGTTGCCTACAAAATAGACCTATGCGAGTTGCCGTCAACAAAGACCTATAGCCAATAATCAAAATTAATAACTTTTATTGGCAATACAGGAATAAATTAATATTAGATTTTAAGAGTTTTTTAAAACATTCTGTATAAAATTTAAAAACACAGCTTTATATTGGCACATTCAACAATGAAATAGAATTCTTATTAATGCCTACGATAAAACTAGTAACGAGTTAAAATGCTATTAAATTATTTTTTTATTTTATGTTATACACTGATTTCTATAGACATTATTAGAGCTTCTATAAAAGTTCTACTAGAATTTCTTTATACAACTCAAAGTGTGAGAGAGTTCGCAGTTTGTTTTTTTAAAAAACTAATAAATAAATAAACAAATAAGCGAAACATGAGTGTTCTTGCACTTTTTATGAAATATAATACAGTTTTAACTTTTCTTTTAAAAGTTTATAAAAAAGTTTTGTTCTTTTTAATCAATCTTTTATGATTAATAAATTTTATGGTTTATAAATTAATGGTTAAATCGCAAAGCTTATTATTTTATGCTTAAAATTTTATTCTTTGTTATTTTGGTAATAATTTGTTTGAATCGAAGTATAAAATACTTTAAAGATGATTTAACGATTTTTATTCAAACAAAATATTGTCAAAAAAGGGGTAGCGCATTTGTCTCAGAAACAAAGGATCCGTGGTTCAAACCCCACCTCTGGGTAAGTTTTGCGACACAGGTTAGGAAGTAGGCATGAACTCCCAATTAAATGCTAATCCGTGGTGCTCTGTAATATAACCGTAAGGAATTTTTAAGGCATCAAAACAAAATTAAAAAAAAAAGTAAATAAAAAAAAAGGAACACGTTGAACATTATTCAAAATAACCCATAGAACAGGAAATAATGAAAACCATGTGATCTGTTACTAAGAAAAAACAGTTCAATTTTAAACTTTAATAAACATCAAGTTTTAAATTTATATTTTATTAAATGCTAAATTAAATTAAATAATAAATGCTCTATTATAAAATGCAGATAGAGTTAAGGTAATAAAATGCAGAAAGAGATGGTAAACAACTTTATTAAATACTGATAATTTTTTACTAATAACTGCTTCAACCAATTGTTGGCCACTGGTAAATAAAAAAACAAACTGTTTATTATTTATTAAAATTAATTTAATGATATTACAAAAATTGTTTTGCATAATAGTAAAAATTTAATAAAGTATTTATAAACATTAAATAAAAAAGTCATTTATCTACTTATGGTGCGGGATTCCTTTCTTGTAACAACGGAGTGTTGATGGAGTGTTCACACTAAAAATTAAAGGTAGAAATTTTTAGTTAAGGTAGGATATGTGATATACCCTTAGTAAGATATAATTTTCTACCTTATAAGGTAGAAAATTATACCTTTAAAATAGAAAATTGTATGAGAAATAATTGTTTTTAATATAATTTTCTACCCTAAAAGGTAGAAAATTATACCTTACTAAGGGTATATCACATATCCTACCCTAAGGTAGAAATTTCTACCTTTTTTTTTTAGTGTGTTTGATTTAAACTTATTTTTAGAGTGTAAGGAAATTACTTACTAAAAAGTTAGATCCAATTCAATTAAATCTCCATGTAAATAAAAGCTTCGATTTATTTATAAAAAAACGTACATTAACATCTTCCGATTTTGTAAACGATGTTATTAAACAATGAGATTTTATGATGTTATTAAAAAGAGATTTTTTTGACTTAAAGTCAACAAATCACAGGGTTTGTGTTATTGACATACAAGTTTTTTTAATTAAATTATTTTGAAAGTCAATTAGTATTTAAAAAGATGTTAACGAGTAACTCTATCATTAGATATGAGGTAAACAGATGTTAACGAGTAACTCTATCATTAAGTATGAGGTAAAAAGATGTTAATGAGCAACTCTATCATTTGGTATGAGATAAAAAATAGTTTATAATCGAGATTAAGTCCAATTTTCAGTCTAATCTTAACTAATCTTAATTTATAACAACTTGGAGTATTGTTTGCTGGAAAATCAAAAACATTGTAGTTTTTATAACAACTTGGAGTTTTTTGCAAGCTATTCCACGCGCAAAAAAAAAAGTCGTATGTAAACTTTAGTCGAAAAAATAAACTTTAGCAGTTAGAGAGAAAATGAAAATCATAAAATAAAAATTAAACTTTACAATTTTTTTTCATGTAGGGGTTTAACAGTGATGTGTTCCATATCTTCCTTAGTTTCTGAATTTTATCTATAGATTTCAAAAAAAAACAACACTAATTCATATCAGCTCAATCATAACTTAAAACGGCAGTATGGTATTAAACAGCTATAAATGTATAAGAATATATATAAATATATTAGGCTAAAAGGTTTCAGTGTTAAAGCTTCAATTACTCAGATTAATGCAATAAAATTTATATTTGCATTAATTTAGCTAGGGTTAGGGCCGAGTTTTTACTATAAATAAACCTACTTTTGCTGATACCGTGTTTTTTTTTACCGTAAGATTCTTAATGCCGATTTCTCAGACTAAAAAGTATTGCGCCTAGAGTTCTTGACCCTTATAGTGTTTGCGTGAGCTTACACTGTTTGCTAAAGTTGTTTTTTAGTTTATTTACTTTTTAGGTTTAATAACGGATTAATAGTTTCAATTAAATGGTTAAATTTACAGTTTAATAACGGCTACTAAATTACGAGCCAAGGGTTGAAACAAGATTTTCCACCTTTAACAAAGGTTGAATAAATATAGCTTCGTAAGTAAATATAAATATTAATATAGATTCATAAGTAGTCTTTGTTTTTTAGGAAGAGTGTGCTCAATTAATTTTTAGGAAGAGTGTGCTTAATTAATTTGAGCCATGAGTTAACAGAAAAGAAATTTAGTAAACAGTTCTGATTTATCTAAAAAGTCAATATGCAAATTTGGTTTAAAAACTTCTTGATTTTAAACTTCTTGATTTTAATTACCGAAAAAATTCTTTTAATATATTTCCGTTTTTGAAAACGTAGCTACAAATATAAGTTGATCTGCGTGACTAATATTAATGGTTTAATGGATGATGATTGTATCAGGTATTTACCTAACACTTGGCATTCTTAATTTGAAAAAATGTTTGGGTGAATAATTTTAATGCCAATAAATCATAGTAAACATAGTAAATTACAGTAAATAGTTTTTTAATTTTTAGACAAAGTGCAAAAACGCATTGCAAACATAATTTGACCTGCACTTGCAGCTAACCTTCAATCATTTTTACATCGTAGTAATGTTGCTTCTCTTTCTCTTTTCTATAAATACTATAATGGGTGCTACTCCTAAAGAGCTAGTGTCTCTTGTGCCATTTATTAAAATTCATTCTCGTGTTATAAGTTGCATCTTTTTATTGGGACTGTTCCTAAGTGCTTCAAAAATTTGTCTTATTCTTCTAGTTTTTTTCCTCGAACAACAATTCTTTGGAATTCGTTCCCTCTCTTGTTTTTCTGGTTCATATAATTTGCAATCTTTTAAACTGTCTGTTAACCGCAATCTAAGTCGATTATTTGTAAAATAACTCATTAGTTTATATTTCTGACCAGTAACACCAAAAACTGTAGTAGATAAAATAAAATGTGCTCCAGTCTTTTGTTTTGTCTTTTTTATCTACAATATTACTTGTAAAATTGATCCTATGAATTAAACATTCAAATTAACAAGATATGCATTTGAATTAGAACCTGTTTAAAGACCTTATCTTCTTTAAATCTTCATTTCGGATAAATGCTCCATTTTAGCAATCTGAACCGATATCAATTGCAACAAGCATCAAATTTCGTTAACGAATTGACAAATATATAATCTAATTAATATCTAATTTTTGTTTGAACACTGTTTGTAATTTAAACTATATTTTCCAAGTTTCTAAACCCGGCATGGTTTTGGTAAAAGTGTTTTTACTGTTTTGTTCTTGCTTGCTTTTGAGAATTATTTCTAGAGAACTTTCTCTTAACTTTTTCTTTTTAATGATTCTTTTTATTTTCTGTTAACTTTGAGATATTTTTTTATTTTTATTTTGTTTTATAAAGACGATGAACTTTTAACTTTTAATCAACTTGATTACTGTAATAAACAATTAAAGTCATGAGTTATCTCTTTTAGGATTAGGATTATAGGCAATTAAAGTAAACAGTTATCTCTTTTAGGATTTCAATACAGTATTATGTATTTAAAATAAAATTAAAATTGAACAAATATTTAATTAGATAAATTTAATTAATAAAACTAAATAATATTCCTTTTAAACAATAGACACTACGTAAAGGTATCATTTATAAAGTATTGAAAATCACATCACTTGCAAGTGTTGTGATATAATTTATAATAATACTAACATTAATCATATAATGCATAACAATATATACATTAAATATATATTGCATGAAATTCTGTATTCCATATATTATATTCCATGGTATGCACGTACAGAACGTGAATCGTAGTATATCACTATTATACTACGTATAACTATCCCTATGTTGTATATTACCCATTATCAAATGTATAATATTACATTACTTTACATCATAAACTTTGTATAAGCAGCTATAAGACTTTTAATACACTGTTGTTATACCTTTTAATTCACTGGTGTTATACCTTTGCCATAGAGCCATAAAACTGAGTACAATAATTGTTAAACAAACATCTCATCGTCATCCTAAGTAGTAGTTAAAATGTGTCCTAAGCATGTCTTATGTACTATGATTTTAAGTTCTAAATACTAAGTTTGAAACTTCCAACTCTGTTCAGGTTACTAGCTTCCAATACAAAGCTAGGAAAAGAGTAAGTAACTCGTAACAAAAATAGAACATATATCCAATAATCGCTGTTGTGCGCACCACAATGGAGAAAGCAATTTTGAATCGCCTGCAAATAGTTAGATGTCCACAAGTTGTTGGTTTCTTGGTTTTTAACCTAGTTATAGCTAATAGTTCTACATATAACTTCTATATATAACTTATATATAGAAGTATATATAATATTATATTCTATATATAAGTTATATACAGTTCTATATATAACTTATTAGCTATAGAAAATTTTTTAATATTTTGCCAGAAATAATTACCTTTGTTTTAATTCAAAATATCTTTTACTAGGGCATCACTTTGGATCATTTTTTCATTATTTTTGTGGTATCTTAATTCTAGTTTCAATTGAGCATATGTACGTTTCATTACTTACCACAAACTAATTACATAAATGTAACCACTTTGTGGTTTATCACTGAAAACCATTTTAATAAACCCTGTCTGGCAGGTTCATGTTTATCTGTAAATAGGTCATACCAGCCAGCAATGCTGTATTCTTTTTTGCTAAACTGCCTTTGTGGGAGATATTAAAACATAGCCTCTTAGATATTTAGTAATATACAGTAATAAATATTTGAGCTGTAACCGAAAATTCGTTGAGCGTGCCAAGTACACTTAGACAAACTATATCATTATTCGGCAAAGTTACAATATTTAAAATCCATATGTCAAGTAAAGCTTTAAAAGAGTTCACAGAAACAGCATTAACAACCTCATTAAAAGCATCATTTGTGTAAGCAGTATTTTTCAATTAAAGATGCTCTTTTTATTAAAAAATAATGCTAAGGCAAACAACTAGTTATTTTACGATTGAATTTCATTTGCTAATTAAAAACTTCATTAGTTAATTTTACTTTTTCAATTCCAATGAACTTGTACATTTAAATTAAGTCACCCTGAATCTGTCTTGCAACTAAAGTAGTGAGACCCAACTTATCGAATCTTTTCTCATAACATAATTTTTTAACGACTATATTTTTTATGCGCGGTGAACCTTTTCTAAAAGATTAATTTTATTAAGACATGGAGACCACTCCTAAAATTTTTAGTAATGCACTATTTAAACCTAAAAATGAATTTCTTAACATACACAAAAAATTATTTACTTAACTTGCATTGAGATTTTTTTAATTTTTTTATTTTAAGTCAGAGGTCACACCGTAGCGGAAATAGTTAATATGAAATAAAATGTCCACCAGAAACAGTTTGCATTTTCAAAACCACGAAGCATCCTTCTATAATAATCTAAATTTTGAAAATATTCTGTCGACGTCTTTTAAAAAAAAAGGGGTTAAACGGACCGGTCATGAATTTTTGGTGTTCAAGATACGTAACTTCTGCTACAAATGCTACAAACTTTAAATTTTGTATTAATAATACTGGTGTCAAATAAGAATGCTTAATAAAAAAAATTACGATCATTGGGGTCTGGAAGCAATATTACCGCAAAATTTGGGACCCACTGTCCCATATGTGGAAGGAAAAGAATAAAATTCTTTTTTTTCAAGTTTTTTAAACTAGATCAAAATTTATCGAAAAAATTATTTATATACGCCTAAAATATTTTCTTACAAATAACAATTATACACATAAATTTTAATCACGCTCATAATAACCGAGTTTTTTAAAAATATTATTCTCCCCCCCCCCATTATTTCTCTCTCTCATTCAAGTATTTTGACCTTGGGGCCCTAATTAAAAAATAAAAATTAATACGTTACTTATAAATATATTAAAAAAATAATACTTTAATTTCGTTAAATAAACCTAAATATTAAATAACAATTTTACACATGAATTTTAGGCGCGCTCATAATATTAGAGTCTTTTTTTCAGAAAATAGTGACCCCCACCTTCTTCCATCCTCCATTTCATTCAAATATTTGGACCTTGGGGTCTTAATATGAAGTTTAATATTAATATGTTAATTGTATTAAAAAATAATACTTTAATAACGATAAAAACGTCTAAATGACATTTTTTTAAATACCAACCATCATTCTTATGCTTAATATACTTCCTTGTGGTATACCACTAGAAAAATTTTTTTTATCTACTATTAATTGTAATCATTTATACAATTAATTGAAATAATTTAAACAGTTTAGTATTGCTCAAATCAAAAATGGCAAACAATAAACAATCTCGCTAAGATAATAGAGCCATAGTCTGTTAAGTTTGTTTTTCAAAAGGATCAGAAATAATAGAAGTTTAAGAAAGAAATGTGGCATTGATATAAGCTATGAACATTTTTCTAATGGTTTTTGTACTAAATGTAGAAAAGCATTAGAAACATTGGAAAAAGGAGATAAAAACATTGTTCTAAGTGAACCGTATGACGGTTCACTCAGAACAGTCATACGGTTCACTCAGAACCGTATGACTTTGACTTCTCAAAAGTCAAAGTTAGCTACTCACTAGAAACCAATCGTTCTGTGTTTGTGAAATTGCTCAAAGTACAATTACTCCAGGATCAACATCTGAGAAATTGCTCAAACTACAATTACTCCAGGATTACCATCTAATAAAAGATGAAGAAACAAGCTGGGTAGAGTAAATATATCATCACCTGAACCAATAAAAATATGCAAAGGTTGCAAGGCTGTTATTGGATCTGGATTATCCCAACCCTACAATCACACAAAGAGAAAAGAAAATTTAACAGAGGAATTGAACAAAGGTAGGGTTAACTTTATACTGTTGATATAATATTTCAAACTCAAAATTTAGAACTTTACGTAAATAATCTGAAATATAAAAAACTGTAAACCTCGATTTTTTCATTTTAAGATATTCGAGCTGCGTAATTTTAATGCTCAAAAGTGCTGTAAAGAAAATTTTTGGAGGAGGGAACTAAAATCAAGGTTGCAGCCAAAGGTAAAACACTTTTTGTTGAACAATCGAAAAGCTCTGCTAAAGCGCTTTTTCCAGTAGCCGTATTCTCATCTCTCCGTTAAGCTTAACGGAGCATAAGTCAAAAATTTCTTTCAAATTACATTAATACAAAATTTATTTTTAATAATAATCTTGTAAACATAAATGTTTTATTTTGGTATAAGTTTTACTTTAACGAATTTATATAAATTTGCGTCATTTCTTTACTTACAAATATTATAATGAAATTGCAGACAAAAGCTCCGTTAAGTTTAACAGAGAGACGAGAATACGGCCGCAGTTAAAAAAGTCCCCATTACAGAAATTAATAAATTAAAAAACCCTTGTAGACTTAGTAATAGACAGGAAGCTAAAGTACTTAGCATATTTAGAAGCTGGAAAGGAAGAGATATATTTGAAAGTAATGTAAGAGAAAAATTAGGCGAAGTAGATGGGTTTTTAAATGAATATTATGGCATAACAGAAATCAAATTTGAAAAAGATTATAGACAACTGGTTTGTTATAAAAACATTAAAGAACTTGTTGAGAGAGTAATAACGGAGAGAAATATATCGAAAGAGTTAAACGTTGGAATTAACGTTGGAGGCGTATTTCTAAAACTTTGTTTAAATTTTATTGAAAAAGAAGCAGAAAGTAAAATAAAAAGAAAAAAGTTTAGCTATGAAGAAGGAATAGGCATGAAAAATGCAAAGGCGGAGGCGTAAATAAATTGCTTATTATTAGTTTAGTAGGTGTGGCGAATCACATTCAAATCTTGAAAAATTTTCAATATTTTGAAGCGAATCACATTCAAATCTTGAATGATATTATATATTTTTTGGAATTGAAAGTGCAGCATCAATACATCCTGGCCCTTGGTGTAATATTAGCAAAGAAAACATGGCCCTTGGTGTAATATTAGCAAAGAAAAGATTTTCAAATTCATGGCGAGTTCATAACTCTCGGAAGTATCTGCTCATCAGCTATTGCTTACAAAACTTCCTGTAAAGATAAAAAAAAAATCCAAGCTTTCAGCTGCATTTTATAATAATTGTGTCAACCGTCCACTAGTTGACCTACCTGATTACACAAAGGTCATTGAAATTCTTGCTCCAATGGAACTTTATCTAATTAGTGGAAATATAAACAGAATTTACAACTGCCTAAAAAAGTATTTTTAATCCATAGGTACTTCTTTATCAGCAAAACATTGGAACCAAAGTTTAACTTTTAAAAGATTTAAGCTGCATGATGGTCAATTTAAAGGTAGAGAATGTTCAAAACTGCTGAAAAATACTCACGTTCTAGAAAAATCAGTAAAATTTTTGAAACAAGAAAAAGATGAAAGTATTATTTCTATACTTAATTCCCTTAAATGTTTAAAAACGGTTAAAGCTGCATGTATTGCTTGTAGTTTGTTATCTGAATATGAATTAACTATTAACGAGTACAATGATAACGAGTACAATGATGTCAAACTTGGTCAAAAAGTTTCCCTTATTAAGTACACGTGTGAATTTCTTTCATTCATAGCAAGTTCCGATTCAAATAAAGGATTGGGTTTTTGGTCTGAACAGGCCTCAGAATCTGTTCTTAATGGTTTTAAACAATTTTGTGTGAGTAGATATAAAGTTTCCAGTAATCTTAAAGATTATCCACAAAACCTGCTTTAAGCCATGATTACGTTCCAATTCCATCTTTTTTAAAACAGTATAAGTATAAAAAGTATACTTTAATAATTATGTGTGTCTTTTGGAAACTATTAGTAAATTTAAATCTATATATGCTTAAACATTTACGTGAGTTTTTTAAACCGTTGTTTAATTGAAAAACAAATTAATATATACCATAAGAACAATTTTAAGATTTTTTGATATTAAAGATAGGTAACCTTAAGATAGGCATGTTCATACAAATTAATATATTTTTAGCAAAATAACACGTTGATTAAAGTTTAGCAACAATATTACCAAAAAACTAGGGCCCCAAAGTCCAAACACTTGAATAGAGGATGGAAGAAGGGGTGGGGGTCACTATTTTGTTTAAAAAAAACTCTACTATTATGATCGCGACTAAAGTTCATGTGTAAAATTGTAATTTTAATTTAGGTTTACATAAGGTACTTAAAGTATTATTTTTAATATATTTATAAGTAAAGTATTAATATTTATTTTTTAAATGGGGCCCGAAGGTCAAAATACTTGAGTAAGAGGGAGCAAGAGGGAAGGGGGCATAAATAATATTTTTAAAATACTCGGATATTATAAGCGTGATTAAAATTTATGTGTCTAATTATTATTTAGTAAGAAAATATTTAAACGTTGAAAAGTTATGACCTTTTAAATTTGATATCCCCCAAATAGAGTTGATTATTAACTTTACTTGGTTGCTATCTTTAAATGACAAGAAATTTTCTTTATATAAATTAATTTTTTCGATAAATTTTGAAAAAATTAATTTATATAAAGAAAATTAATTAAAAAAAACTTTTATTCTTTTCCTTCCACACATGGGACAGTGGGTCCCAAATTTTCTGGTTACTATTGTTCCCAGACCCCAATGATCGTACTTTCGCGGGCCGATTTCAAGAATCAGTCCGCCCCTGCCTAGGTGACTTGCATTTTTTGATAACTTTAAATGCTTTCATGCCTTGATTTGTGCAATTTTTCTAAATCAAGCTTGTTCTCTGTTTCTCTTTGTTCTTTATTAGGTGGTTCAACTTATGTCATGATCTCCATGATCCCTCTTAAAATTCTTTTATTTGTAAATCAGACAAATAAATCAAACCTCAACCACACCATCTTCATCAATAATATGCAAAGTTAGTTGTACTGGATAGTAATATTTTATCCTCCTACTCCATAGAAACTTTTACTTTATACTTCTGCTATCTTTCCTGAGGGAAAATGAGTGTCACTAAAATATATATATATATATATATATATATATATATATATATATATATATATATATATATATATATATATATACACACATTGTAAAAAAAAGTTAAAAAAACTTTTTGCTATTGAAATAAACAAGAAGGTTTAATAGCTAGCTTTTATTGAAATAAACAAGAAGGTTTAATAGCTAGCTTTTATTGAAATAAACAAGAAGGTTTAATAGCTAGAAAAATTAATAACTAGCTGGAGGAAGAACAAAGCCGAAAACTGTTTAAATTATGGTACAGTCTTAGTAGTATAATCATTTTAGCCTTTGCGTTGAAAAAGGCAATTTTTGAAATGTAGTTTGTAGTAACCTTTGAAAGCTGTAATTGAAGTGGATTACTGATAAGTTGAATGGATAAATTTTTATAAAATGTTTGAACTGTCAAGAAGCAATCTCAAAAAATCACGATCTACGAAAAGTAATCGTTTCTTTAAATACCTCGTATTTAAAAAAACATTAATACTTGTACCTATACTAGGTATAAGTATCAAAGTTTTTTTATAAGTATCAAAGTTTTTCTACTTTTTTTAATTATTATTATTACTACTTATTTTAGTTTTATTTTTTGTTTTAAAGTTTAGCTATAGATTTGCTACGTTCTTAAAGAACGTTTTTTTGGCAAGGAACTTATTATATTTCTGCAGGATTTTATCTTATGTTGTACCCTTATAAAAAAACCCAGCGAACTTCCAGTGATCTTTTCCAGCGAACTTGTTACAAAACCCAGTCACTATATATATATATATATATATATATATATATATATATATATATATATATATATATATATATATATATATATATATATATATATATATATATATATATATATATATATATATATATATATATGTATATATAAAATAGTGGCGAATCCAGGATTTTTTAATGTTTGACATTCCAGCTAACTTCCAGGCATGAAGCAAACTCTAAACATTGTATGTTTATACTTATGTCAAATAATGATTCTTTGCAAAATATGGCGATGGTTGGAGGCTGAGAAAAAAATAGCTCTTTAACTTTATCCTTCCCAGAACTATGAGGCGCAACATGTTGAAAAAATATTTTTTGTACTATTCTCAACTAGAACTATATTCATCAATAAATTTCAATAAATTTTAAATTTCATAGTACAATATCTCAACGTTCTTAAATTATGACCATAAAAATTTAAACCACCCTCAAATTGAGGAGTTTCCAACTTTTATATGGTCATAATTTTTGAACGCTAGTAAGAGGTAAGATTTTTATATTTTTGTCTGATTAATGTTATACATGCTTACATATATGTTTTGAAAATTTACTTTTACATAGATCCAAAAAGTGAAAAACAAACTCAAATTAATACAAATGATAATGTAAAATTAAAGTTACAAGAATTATCAGAGGTAAGAGTTGTTTTAAATAATATTATAAACTGCAATACAAAAATTAGAATTACATGCATTTCTTAAAAAAAAATTGTTTATTAGAAAAAAAGTCTATTAAAAAAAAAATTCGTAAGAGTCCCTTAAGGGCATGCCTATAAGGGACCCTGACGAAAATGTCCGCGCGGAATTTCAGGGTCCCTTCAGAGCCCTTAAGCGACCAAAAAAAACAACGCGTTACCACACAAAAGATGAGTAGTAAAGCCTAGTTGATTTTTTTAAATTCTTCTTTTTTTAATTAAAATATTTAAATTATCCGGACTTGTTGATTTTTTTTTTACATGTCATGTGTTTGCAGCTTATTAATCACTCTTGAAATATGGTCATGGGCAGTTAACCCTTCTTCAAGCATCATTGACAGCTTAAAAGGATTAGAAATATTTTATATAATTATTATTACATTCAAAAACCAACAGTTTATCGCTGCTGGCATATTCAGAAATTAATAAAAACATATCATATTCATTGGGTGCATTTTAAGTTCAGAATATTGGAGCATAATTATTCAGCTTAAATCAGCGGAATACCTGGGACTCAACTATAATTACAACATTTTACAATAATAACAAACATATGTATATATATATATATATATATATATATATATATATATATATATATATATACATATATGTATATATATATATATATATGTGTGTGTGTGTGTGTGTGTGTGTGTGTGTGTGTGTGTGAGTGTGTGTGTGTGTGTGTGTGTGTGTGTGTGTGTGTGTGTGTGTGTGTGTGTGTGTGTGTGTGTGTGTGTGTGAGTATAAAATTACATATATTTGATGATATTTGAATATTAGTTTCTTTTGTACTCTAAAAATGTTTATAAACTCTATAAATGTTTAAAAATCATTTAAATAACAATATCATAATAAGTTTTTAGCGGTGTCAGGGGTTTTAAAGCTTATTTAACAGCAGTATCCTGGGTATGCTGAGCCTAAAATATCAAAATATTTTATGGATAAAAAATTACTAAACAAACTGTTTAAACTGTTGCAATAAATAAAACATCACCATCAACTCAAAACAAAAATCAGTATCAAAATTTGAGTTTTTAGAAGATGTGCTGTGTTGTGGATGAAATAAATAAAAAATTGGATAATATATTCTATAAAAAAAATATAAAACCATAAAAAACCAAACATAAAAAGATATAAACATATCTATAAACATAGTTTTTCACTTTATATGTACATAAACTGGAAGCAATCGTAATCTATTTAAGCCATGGACAAGGTTGAGATAAGTGTGTATAAAACTCATTGATTGTTTTTTCTTTTTCATTTCATAAACAAACTTTAAAGTTTCTTTCAGGGCGTCATAACTTGTTGCACACTGCAAAACTAAAATTTAATCATATATATATAGACAAAATAAAGCTTTGCATTGTAATTATTAAAAAATACCATCAAATTATGATGATTTATTTTTATCATATTATCGTAGGGTTAGGGCTAATTTACCTTTAATCAATCTACCATTACCATGAATCAATTTACCTTTATCATATTATCGATGTTTATCACCATTAACTCAACTCTTTTACAAATTTTAAGTCTTTCGAATTCTTCAGGATTCCATCCAACAAAATCATCAGCATGAACAATTGATATTGATTTATCAGATAAACAATAAATTAAAACATATTTTTGACTGATGTACTCCATCAGATATTTAATTTACTACTAAATTATAGAAAATAAAATCAGTATCAGCTTAAAGAAACTAATTTTAATGATAAAATAAAACAATAGATGTTGAAAAGAAAAAGACATTAAATATCCCTTTTTTGTCAAAAAAATAATTCAAATATTTACTGTGGCAATATATTAGTAATATCTAATTTTAATGCAAAGTATTAAAACAACACTGGTTCTTAAAAGAACCAAATAACTATCAAAGTATGTTAATTAACATACTTTGTTAAACACAGTTTAAACTGTTTAAGTATTGTTATATTTTCTTTTTCATTTAAAATCATATTAAGTTTGTACAACATAAGTTTTATTTAGGGACACAAATTATTTAGTTTTAATAAGGTTCATTTAATACATAAAACTTTTTACAGCAAAACACTAAGTTGCAATAAAATAAAGAAAAGATAATTATGTTATGCATAAAATATTTTTAAAAAATATATAGTGTTTTTCAAATAATAAACTTAGATTTCATTAGTAAATTTTGCTACAATAATTATTAAAAAGAACTCAATGCAGTGTAAAACTTGCATAAAAATTCCTTAAATTCACTAAAATAAAATTCCAAAGTTATATAAAAAATAAAGGTAAGAAACGTTGATGAAGTTTAAGAAACAGGTATAATGTTCAAGTATGGAAAAAACTTAAGTATAATGTAAATTTAAAGTATAATATAAAAAAAGAAACCATATATAGAACTATAGAAAAGTTAAATTATATAATGTCAGGTCAAGTTATCCTGCTACTGATAACATGTAACCCAGTACAATCTGCTATATGTCCTGCTGCTTTGTAGGATAAATCTTTTTAGGCAAAGGTTAGGAAATACCAACTCCGACATGGACTCTTGGTTGAGTAAAATTGGTCGAAAAATGAATAAAGTACCAAAAACTATAAAATACAAAAAACCATCATCATCACCAAGTTCTCTAGACCTATCATTCATTAATAATCGTGGTCTTCGAAGTAGCTTTTTTTCTGTTGAATCTTATCTCTTGCATAGTTCACCAGACCTACTTGCTATTTGTAATACTAAGTTGAGCTCAGCTGTCTCATCCTGTGATCTTAGTGTTGATGGTTATCTTCCTTTAATTCACAAAGACTCCAATAGTCACACGATTGGTCTGGGCATTTACATTCATTAGAATTCACCCATTTGTCATAAAACTTAAATCCACAGACTATTCTTTTATGTGCTTTCGTTTAGCATCACCTCGGTCTATAGTCTTTCTCTTTGTTCACTATTCTTTATCACAAGACTGCATTCTATTTGATGTTTTTTCTGATCGAATTGACCAAGCCTTCTCTCTTTATCCATCAGCAAATATGGTAGTTGTTGGTAACTATAATGCTCATAACACTGAATGGCTTGGCTCTAGTGTCAGTAACTCTGCAGACATTATAGTTAACAACTTTTGCCTTTCTCAATCCCAAACTCTAACAGTCAACTTTTTAACTCGCTTTCCAGACAACTCGAATTAATAAATTTCTCTATTCGAAATATGTCTTGTTTCTGATCCTAGTCAGTGCTCCGTTTCTCTAAATTCACTCTAAGGTACTTCTGATCACAATTTGAACTCTCTTAAGCTATAATCTCATTCTTCCCCATCATCTGAATTCCTATATGGTTGTACCTCTTAAAACTACCATAGAGCTGACTGGGACTCTTTTCGTGATTTTCTTTGTGATGTCCCTTGGTTAGAAATCTTTCGTCTTCCTGTTGACAAATGTTCTTCTTAAATAACTTCGTGGAGTTATGCTGGTATGTAATCTTTTAATCACAATCGGAAATTCAAGGTAAAGCTTCACTCTTCTCCATGCTTTTCCTTAGATTGTGCTGCTGCAATTGCCAATCGAAACCATTACTTTCATATCTATCAGCAAAACAATTCTCCAGAAAACAGAAGTCTGTTTATTACTACTAGAAACCATTGTAAAAAGTTTTCACCTAACGCCAAAACCTACTATTCTCAGGTTATGAAATCTCGTATTTCATCACAAAAATGAGGCTCTCGTGACTTCTGTAGAAAATTTAATAGTATTAATAAAAAGGGCAAATCTATAATTCCACCTCTTTTGTATGGTTCAGACTTTGTCACCTCACCTAAAGACAAAGCCGAACTGTTTGCTAAAAACTTTTCATCAATATCATCTCTTGAGTCCACTAGTTGCGTTCTACCTGATTCAGCTGTCAAATAGGTTGGTCCATTGCTGACATTTGTATCTAAAGCTTCTGTATCTAAAATCACTTTCTGCTTTGAACCTTCTACAGCTTGTGGACCAGACATAGCACCTGTTATAATCCTGCAGAAGTTTTCTCCGGAGCTGTCTTTTATCCCTGTTTTCAAAAATTCTGAGGGGCGATCTGATTTCTCTAACTTCCGTCCCATTAGTCTTTTTTTCTATCACAAGCAAGGTTTTTGAATCTTTAATTAACAAACAATTAATCTCTCAACTTGAATCTAAAAACTTACTTTCTGATCATTGATATAAATTTCAATTTTTTCGTTTTACATTTAATTTGCTAACTGTAATAACCGATAGGTTTTATAGTGAATTAGATAAAGGTGGAGAGGGTAAGGCCATTGCTTTTAACATTTCAAAAACTTTTGATAAAGTTTAGCATGCTGGTCTTCTCCATAAGTTTTCTTCTTATGGTGTATCTGGTAACATCTTTAAGATTATTGAATCTTTCCTTTCCAGTTGTAGTATAAAAGTTGTCCTCAATGGACAGCATTCTTCTTCCTAATCTGTAACTTCAGGGACTCCTCTAGGTTCAATTTTTGGCACTTTATCTTTTTAACTTTTACATTAACAATTTTCCAGATATTCTCACATCTAAGGCTGCGTTGTTCGCTGATGATTCTACCATTTTTTCTTGTCATGATAAGAAGTGAACACTCTCTGATTGCTTAGAGGGGGCATTTGAGCTTAAAAAAGATCTCACTTCTTCTTTAGCATGGGATAACACTTGCTCGTGAACTTTAATTCAAATAAAACTCATTTTTTTTCAGCCAATTGTTATCGCAATAATCTAGATCTTCCTATATTTATGAACGGTAATGTACTTGATGAGTCATCTACCCTTCACCTTCTAGGATTAACTCTTACTTCCGATCGTTCATGGAAACTATATATTAAATTTATTGCAAAACTAGCATCTGTCAAGGTTGCATCTCTTTTTCAAGCTCGACACTTTCTTACTCAGGATTCTATTCTCGATTTCTATAACTTTCAAATCAGGCCTTGTATGGAATACTGTTGCCATATCTGGGGTGGATCTTCTAATGATGCCCTTTCTCTTTTAGTCAAGGTACAAAAAAGCATTGTAAACATAGTTGGACCTGCTCTTGCAGCCAACCTCCAACCATTATCACATTGTCATAATGTTGCCTCTCTTTATCTTTTCTACAAATACTATAATGGGCACTGCTCTAAAGAGCTAGCGTCTCTTGTGCCATCTACTAAAATTTATTCTTATGATACTCGCCATTCAATTAAGTCTCATCCTTTTTCTGTGACTGTTCCTAAGTGCTCCAAAAGATCTTATTTTTCTAGTTTTTTTCCTCAAACATCAATTCATTGGAATTCGCTTTCTTCATCTTGCATTCCTAATTCATATAACTTGCAATCCTTCATGTTGTCTGACAATCGTTATCTTGCTCAAAAATCTTCATCTTTTCTTTTCCGGTAACTTCCAACTTTAATTTGTGGTTGCTTGCAGCAATGTTGGAAGCAAAGATGCTAAAAAAAAAAAAAAATTAAATATTTACAACATAAAATCTACTATGACATAAAAAATATTTTTTATTAAATTATAATTATTGACTCGTTACACAATCATTGAAGCTCAACGCTTGAATATCATATTTGCATATGGTATAATAATGTACTCATTGCCGTTTTTAAAACAAATACATTTATTTACAATTTTAACACCAGTTTCAATGATATTAGACAGATTATAGATACTTATACCAATTTAACTGGAAGGATAAGGATGAACAATTATCATGCTACATTTTTGACAAATTAAATCTTTTTTATTAAACTATTTTTTATTATTAAATAACAACTTTGTGTGAGTGTTTAAAACTTCAGTTTAACTTGAGAAAGTTTAACCTAAAATTTGTTATTTCGTTTTGTTTTTTTTGGTTTGCCACCTTGTTTTATATGTAAATAAGTAGTTATGCTGATGTTTCATTCATACTTTGAATCTTAACATAAACATAAATAATGTTGCACTTGCAATAATAAATAATTAATTTGGGCAGGTGATGCTACTTTCCAGTGGTGAAGGGTAAATAAGGTTTGTATAAGTTTTTAAACCTTCAGGTAGAAGTATCCAGGTAGTGCATCTCCCGGTAGAAGTATCGTAAAAAAAGTATTTAGTCCAAATCTGTTATACAAGCTAAGTTATAAATTCTAATTAAATAGACTTATTATAATTGTAAAAATATTAATAGTTAACAGTATATATTTAACAACACTTTTTTCTAACTTATAAAACATAAAAAAATATATTTACCCACATTCTAAGTTAGCATTGAAATATAAATATATTTTTGTTTTTAAGATACGCAATCTGACAAGCCAGTTAAATGAGCAAAAAGATTTGGTATGGAGTAAATATTTTTTTTAAAATCAAAAGTTTATATTAAAATATTACTTTTAAAGTTTTTTTTGTCAAATAATATTTTTTAGGTTATGCATCTTTTTTTTAGGATTTGCATCTCTAATATCATAATTTTGCACTTCTTTAGGTTTTGCATTTTTCAAGGTTTCGCACTTTTTTATATTTTGTACCTTTTCAGGTTTTGCATCTCTTCAGGGTTTTTAACATTTTTGATTTTGCAGATTTTAAAACTTTTCTTATTTTCCAATGCTTTATTTAAATTTATAAATGTTAAAAAAGATTAAATAGGATAATGCATTTTTTATTGATTTTCTTATTAAAAAGTTCTTAAACTGAAAAAGATTTTTTTTTACTAATATATTAATGACCACCTTCATCTAAAAAGATTATCATTTATAAATCATGCTTCATTTTGAGCAAAATGTATTAAAATAGAGGTTTCAGTTGCGTACCAAATAATGTACAGGTAGACCAAGTAGTAGCCAGCAAATTAAGAAATGGTACCTAATTAATGCCAATTACATTACCTAAATTAGGTATGTAGTTATTAGATAATAAAAAGTTTTATCTTGGCAGACAATAACATCCCTATAACAATTTAAGAACTATTAAATACTACTATAAAGAAAAATATATTTAGAAAGAGAGTAAAGCAAAATAAAGTCTTTATTTATTTGTATGCATTGTATATGCATGTACTACTATATATAACATTATATATACATAATTTATTATAAATATATATAAAAAAAGTGAAAATAGCTTCAGTCATTGTCGGTATTTGTTTTGTTTTGTTTCTTGTTGTAACTGAAGTTCGAATGCGTTTACATAAAGCAAAAAAGTTTAATTTCAAATCTTTAAGAAACTTTTTATTAATAAAATAATAGTTTAACCCTCTCGAAAAGTAATTCAAAACGTAACATTTTAAAAACATTATAGCCGCGCTTTAAAGCGTTTTAAATTGTGTGCATGTCTATTTAATTCAAATGGGCTTCTTTTTAAGGCATTCAATAAAGTTATATGTTGCAAAATAATATATAAACTATTTTAAATGCTTTTAAAGATTTGTTTAAATAATCACAAAGAAGAAAATCTTTATTATTCAAAATATAGTTTATTATAAGAAAACATTGATACCCTTATTTTTCTGATATATATATATATATATATATATATATATATATATATATATATATATATATATATATATATATATATACACTGGCGAGCAAAAAAAAGTGAACAGTACAATTTTTCAGTAAATTATGTATTATTAATCAATTAAAAATATAATACATAAAATATAACATATCGCTTATGTTAAATACATATACATACACATATATACAACTCATTTTGAAAAAACAAAATTAATATTTTGTGTGGCCACCACCATTTTTCATCACTTCATTTAATCGACGCGGCGTCGACTCAATTAAATTTGCTATCAAAAGGTCAGGTATCGTAACCCAAACTTGTTTTATGGCTGCCCAAAGATCATCCAAAGATGAAATATTATTTTTATGGACCTCTTTATCCATATAGTCCCACAAATTTTCAATGGGATTAAGGTCTGGACTTTGGGCAGGCCAATTTTCAGAACGGAAGATATTGTTATCCTTGAGCCATTTTTTAACTTGTTTAGACGTATGGCAAGGAGGATTGTCATGTTGAAATTTAATTTCATCCTCTTCTAATTCTTCCAGTCTGGGCAGCAAAGATTTTTGTAGAATACTTATGTATTCTTTGGAATTTATTCGTAATCCATCTTCGACTCTATGCAATCTGCCCACACCTTTGGCAGAAAAACAACCCCAAACCATAAATTCCAAGATTACCCTTTACCGTTTGGTAAATACAATCTGGATTTAATTGTTCGTTCTTACGTCTAATGCACATCTGTGGACGATCTGAATGCAAACAAAATCATGATTCATCTGACCATAATATTTTTGTCCAGACTGTGTTTTTATTACATTTTACCTAAGCTAACCTTGCCTTTTTATGGCGTGCTGTAAGAAGAGGTACTTTTTTACATGGGTGTATTTTGAACCCCTGATCTTTAAGACGCCTCGAAATTGTCCATCGGCTAACCTTTTTATCATCAGAACACGTAAAAGTTTCTGCGATATGCGTCATAGTCCCAGTGGGCACAGTACGTTTTTAAAACGTTCTTTGGACGTTTTTATTAGGTTTAAACCTTATAAAAACGTCTAAAAAACGTTTTAAAAACGTAACGTGACCACTGGGGTGGTTTTTCGATTTTTCAAAACATTGAATTTTATCTTGTGACAATCTCTTTCCGTCATTTTTCTTGGTCTGCCAGAACCTTTTTTTCTAGCTGTTGTTTTATTGTTTTTCTGACGTGAAAGTATCTTGTGAACTCCACCAACACTAATGTTTACACCTTGAGCTTTCATAATTTGAATAATTTGGCGTATCGATTTACCGGACGCACTCATTCCAACAATGATTCCTTTTTGTTCCATTGTTAAATGAGGTCCTCTGTGAAAGAAAAATGATAATATTTTTAGAGTAATATATGAAGAAAACATTTATTTAATGATAAACTATATATCTTTGAAAGATAAACGTAAATTCTTTGATAGTACGAACAAAAATAAACAAGCTTGTATGAGTTTCTGTCCAGAGCTCTTTTATTTTATGCGTAAGCAGTCGCTGTTCACTTTTTTTGCTTGCCAGTGTATATATTTATATTTATGTATATTTATATATATACATATATATATATATATATATATATATATATATATATATATATATATATATATATATATATATATATATATATATATATATATATATATACATATATATATATATATATAAAATATATATATATATATATATATATATATATATATATATATATATATATATATATATATATATATATATACATATATATATATATACATATATATATTAAAAGTATTTACTAATTAAAAATGTTAGTATCAAACCACAGAGTCATCACTAACTGTTAAAGATTTTTCCAGAATACAATCACACTCCTCCTTGATTCTAAATGATCACACAAACTATGAGTTTAAGTCATCAGCTGTGACTTTCATAACTTCATTTGTTATTTCAAATTTAACCGTTTTTTTGTTTTTCGTTCTACAATCTTTGCTCTAAAAAAGTTCCGTTGGTGTTTAGTAAAACTTTCTTCAAAAGATTTAGTAAAACTTTCTTCAAAAGAAAATTCAGCTGACACATTGACAAGAGTTCGAAGCAGATGGTTAAACAAATTGAGGGTGAGTATTTGAATAACTCCGTTGGAATAGTAGATGCAGATGCTAAATCAATTTCAAGTATACACAAAAGAACACTCAGGAGTGAATCAAAGATTAAACTTTGTTCATAAAGTAATTCCAACCGCTACCAAAAATGACAATCGCGCTGTAATTAAAAATTGCAAACCATTCAGTCAATAGAATTAGCACCTGTACAATTGGTGAAGTGAAAATTGAGCGCTAAAGATATATCATTTAAAAAAAAAAAAGTTCAAACAATTTAAAAAATATCTTACAATAAATAGAGAAATACAACTTCAAAATTTTTTGAGAAAACTAAAAGCAAAAGGTTTTTTTTAATTATTCTATATATAAAAAAATTTATCTGTCTGGATCCGAAAATGCTCGTATCTATGGGCATCCAAAGATGCATAAAATAAATTCTTCCGAGACTACCATAAACTTTAGACCCATTGTATCATCTATTGGAACCTATAACTTCCGACTAGCCAAACTTCTTAAAGATTTATTTTCTCCATTGATAAACACTTAATTTTGTACACAAGATTCATTTTCCTTCGTTAAAGAAATTAATTAAGTCGATCTCCATTAATATTTTTTAGTATCATACGATGTAACAAGTTTATACACCAATGTTCCGCTTCAAGAAACCATTGAAATTGAGGTCAATTTTATTTTGCTCCATAATAAAAACATTAAAATTACTAAAACTGATTTAAAAAAACTATTCAAACTCGCCACTTCGCAAGCGCGTTTTCTTTTTAAAGGACAAACTTATGATCAAATCGATGTTGTAGTAATGGATTCTTCAATGGCACCTGTTCTTGCCAATTTGTTCATGGGTCATTTTGAAAATAAATGGATCAAAAATTTCATTGATGTAAAACGAGTTTTCTATAAAAAAGATGTTGATGAAATTTGTGCTGCTTTCCAGTCAGAAAATGATGCACATCTTTTTCTTAGATATATAAATAGTAGACACAATTCTGTTTCTTTTACTATGAAACCAGAAGTAAATTCAAAAAAAAAACTTTTTTAGACATAACTCTACACAAAACTAATTCTTCAGTTACCACTACCATTTTTCATAAATAAACTGATCTGATCTCCATACTAATTTTTATAGTTTCATTCCATTTTCGTATTGAGTAAGTCTAATCAAATGCTTAATCGATAGAACGTTTAAAATTGATAGTACTAAATTGGGTTTCACTCTGACATAAACGACCTCTTTGAAGTATTTCAAAGAAACATAGACCCATCTTGGCTAATTTCAAAAATATATAACTCCTATTTAAACAAGATTAATTCAAATTTTTCACCACAACCGAAAATCATAAAATCATTGTCTTATTTTAAACTGCTGTTTTTGGGAAAAACAACTAAAAACTTCAACCAGAAAAAGACTGAATTCAATTGCTTTATTGGATATTGCCGTTCAGCAAATATTAAATTAGTATTTACATCATTTAAAATTTTTAAATTCTTTACTTCCAAAGGTTCTATTCTTCTAGAGTTCAAATCACTTAAAATTTTTATATTCTTTACTTCCAAAGGTTCTATTCCTCTAGAGTTCACCATGACCTACTGTTATTATACGGCCTGATTTGTTGCATTTTCCGTAAAAAATTAAGAGACTAGTTTTTTTACGGTTTATTTCTAAAATTTGAATTATGTATGAAAGGTTTATTTACAACAACAACGATACCAATTTATTTACCAGTGAATATTATACAAAGGTGTTGAATAAAATATTGAATTATAATATTGTAATAATTACTATATAAATATTTGCTTGCATGCATTGGTTTATGCTTTTATAGTCATTTAATATGTAATATATTCTGAACTGATTATTAAGTGAATGTATTCTGACTGATTGCCTGTTTCATTATATTCCATTAGAGAGTGGAATAATGAAATAGATACACAGACAGTTTATTATTATTACTGTATATAGTTGAACTGCTTTTTTATGCGATTTTATTAAAGTGGAGATAATTCCAATAATAAATGTAAGTGAACTTTATATTAAAAATAACTGTGTTACATTTTTTTGATTTGTTTTAGTAATAAAATGGTTAATAAATGTGTTGTTACAAACTGTAAAACTGGTTACTCTAATGGTCCAAAAAGTCAACATTTCATTTTCCTGAAGAATTTGATTTGCGAGAACGATGGATATACTTTGTTAACAGAAAAGATTGGGCTCCATCAAAATATTCAGCTATTTGTGTGAATCATTTTGATGAAAAATTTATTAATTACGGAAAAAGATGCACCTTGAAATGGAATCTTCTTCCAGTTCCAACTATTCAAACCGATGAAATAAGTGGATCGTCAACTCTAAGGGTTCCAAAGTTGCCCCGAAAAGCACCAACTTTGAGATATTTAGGAAAAGATGAGTTTGAAGATTTTCAAAGTGTTGATAAAATAATTAATCTTGATTCTTTGACAGAACAACATTCTCCACCAGGTTTTACATTTAAAAAAGATCATGATAGTGTTGTTTATTATAAACTATGTTTTGATGAAAAATCAGGCATTCCAACTGTTTTTGAGTCAATAACTGTAAATAAAGATCTTTATGTTTCATTGTCATATAAAGGCTATCATATTTCTTTACCTGAATGGTTCCGTAGTGGTCATAATTGCAAATTAACAAACTGTAGTTTGTTAGAAAATTTTCCTGTCTATATTAGAAATAAAGCCAATGATATGAATTCAATTTTGACAGAGTTAAATGAAATTAGATACTATTCTCCTCAAGGCAGACCTCCATATTCTGCATCCATTATAAGTTATGCGCTAATTTTACGTCACACTTCAGCACAGTCTTATAAGTTATTGTTAGAACAACTACCTTTACCATCTTTTAGTTTACTTAGAAAAATCCAAAGTGGTGATATAAATGCGTATAAAGCTATAACAGTTTTGTTACAAAAACATTGTGTATCAAGTGATTGTGTGCTGCTTGTGGATGAAATTTATCTGCAGAAATCAGCCCAATATCAAAATGGGAAATATATTGGTGAAGATTCAGAAAGTAATCTTTATAAAGGTATTGTTGTTTTTATGACTGTAGGGCTTCAAAAAGCTATTCCTTATGTTGTGAGATCATCACCTGAAGTTTGCACAACAGGATCATGGTTGAAAAAAGAAATTGATGAATGCATTACCTCATTGCACCAATCAGGTTTTAAAGTAAGAGCTATTGTTACAGATAATCATTCTACCAATGTTAATGCATTTTCAGAGTTACATAAATCATATACTGGAGATGGAAAATTATTTATTTATCATCCAGCTTATAATGGAGTTTTAAAAACATATCTATTATATGATATAATCCGTTTAATAAAAAATGTTAGGAATAACTTGTTGAATGGAAAAAAATTTGTTTTTCCTGCTTTTTCGTTTGATTTCTTCAGAGACAAAGTTGAAGTTCCAGCTGGTTTTATTACTTGGGATTTGTTTCATAAAGTTTATGAAAAAGATCAATTATTAAATGGAAACTTGAAAAAAGCGAGGAAAATTAATTATCAGGTCACTCATCCTGGAAACAATAAACAAGATGTTAACCTTGCATTAGCAATTTTTGAAGAAACAACTACAACTGCGATACTAAGTTATTTTCCTGAAAGAAATGATGCAGCACAATTTTTATCATTGTTTCATAAGTTATTTATCACACTTAATTCAAAGCAGATGTTTAATACATCCAAATTGGATTGAAATTTGGTCAACATGTGAATATTTTACTTTAACCAAACAAACTTCTCATGCTCTAATCACAACATTACGTGCAACTGCATCTCTTATTGATGATTTGCTTCAAGAAAGCTATACATTTGTTCTTACTTCCAGGTTACAAAGCGATCCTTTGGAGCTACGCTTTAGTAAGTATAGACAAATGAGCGGTGGTCGATTTCTTGTAAGTCTTTTAGAAGTTTGCAACAGTGAAAAAATTTTAGCAAATTTTAGTAAGAAGTCTTCTAAAGGAAGATATTAATTTCTGGGATGAAAATATTTATCAAACATTTGAATACTCTACATGAGAAAACATTATGCAAGATATTACATTGTTGTCTTCAGAGATATTAGAGTGTCAGCTTTCTGAAGATAGCATGGAAGTTGCTGTTACCATAGCAGGCTACATTGCTAAAAAATTAAAAAAAAGATTTAAATGTTTATCTTGTGGTCAAAAAATGGTTTCTACAGACCAAGATGTTTTTAATAACGAATATCTAAAAATATTATCCAGAGGTGGACTTATATGTCCAAGTCAATCCTTGTCTGATTTTATTTGTCATCTTTTTAGTATTCTAGATATTATTTCTCCTATTCTAATCAAACATTGCAGTTATTCTTTATCAACTAAAAGTTTTGCAGAAGAAATATTTAAGATTTATTATAGCAGTTTTGATTTTACATGCGAGAATCACCAAGAATGGGGAATTAAATATGGATCTCGAACTGTTATTAATATTTTTTATAATAATTTACTAAAAGAAATTACAGATTCTGTAAGAAAAGATCAGGTAAAAGAGTTTAAAAAAAGACAAAGAACTGATAGCTAATGCTAATAAAAGATTTTTTCTCAAATCCTTAATACATATAAAATTACAAACCTTTATTTTTATTTCCTCATAAGAGTTGTAAGTAGTCTTTGCAATATGTAAGTTTGTTTTAGTAGCATTTTGATACATAGCTATTTGAAAGCCTATTTCAGTATTTCATATGCTATCGAAATATACTGAAACAGGGAATCAGTTAGCAAAAAATATTGAATAGCATAATGTAATTACATGATGATAATCTCAAGTATTCCTCGACCATCTTAATAAAATAAACATTTGCTGTAAAAAAACTGGCCTCTTAATTTTTTACGGAAAGTCAGGCCGTATAATAACAGTAGGCCATGAGTTCACCTCTAAAGGAATAGAACCCTAGTTCATGAATAAACAGGTTAACCATGCACAAATGGCACTTTATGTTTAGCTGCTAATTTTTTATATAAAGGGTGGTTTTTTTAGAGGTATAGAACTTTAAATTGCAATAAAACAACGATGGATTATTCGATTGACAAGAGTTTTTTTTTATTAGAAAGATAATCTTGTGGCATTACATTTTAAATATAATTTCCGGCATATGACCGCCACAGCTGGCTTGGATGTAGTCCAATCTGGACGTCCAATTTTCGATGACTTTTTCCAACATTTGTGGCCGTATATCGGCAATAACACGGCGAATGTTGTCTTCCAAATGGTCTAGCGTTTGTGGCTTATCCGCATAGACCAATGACTTTACATAGCCCCACAGAAAGTAGTCTAGCGGTGTTAAATCACAAGATCTTGGAGCCAATTCACAGGTCCAAAACGTGAAATTAGGCGGTCACCAAACGCCTCTTTCAATAAATCGATTGTGGCACGAGCTGTGTGACATGTTGCGCAGTCTTGTTGAAACCACAGCTCCTGGACATCATGGTTGTTCAATTCAGGAATGAAAAAGTTTGTAATCATGGCTCTATACCTATCGCCATTGACTATAACGTTCTGGCCATCATCATTTTTGAAGAAGTACGGACCAATGATTCCATCAGCCCATAAAGCGCACCAAACAGTCATTTTTTCTGAATGTAACGGTGTTTTGACTTACACTTGAGGATTATCTTCACTCCAAATGCGGCAGTTTTGTTTGTTGACATAACCATTCAACCAGAAGTGCGCTTCATCGCTAAAGAAAATTCGCTTATGAAAATCGGGAACAACGGCAATCTCGTTTTGGGCCCATTCGACGAATCTACGCCTTGCTTGATGATCGTTTGGCTTCAATTCTTGCTCGAGTTGGATTTTGTAAGCACGCATACCAAGATCCTTCTGCAAAATCTTCCATACAGTGGATGGACACAGATCCAATTCCTGTGCTCGATGGCGGATAGACTCATTCGGGTCTTCCTCAATGCTACGCTCTACAGTAGCAATAGCTTCTTCTGTACGCACCGTACGGCGTCTCTGGGGATGCGAGTTATCAATAAGAGTAAACGTGGTGCGAAAACGTTCCCTGGTTTATCGAATTAACTGCTCTGATGGATGATTTTGTCGAGGATAAAATGGACGTAGAGCGCGATACGTATTCCGCACAGAATCATTATTTTCGAAATAAAATTGAACTATTTGCAAGCGTTGTTCAGGCGTGAGTCTATTCATGATGAATTGCCAAACCAAACTGAGAATAAATCACTTGTCACCTGTTAAATCGGTCGCCATCTTGAACAGTAATGTCAACTTAAAGTTCTATACCTCTAAAAAAAAACACCCTTTATATTGCGTACCGTTTTTAACCTTTTCTTTTGTTATTTCCAATTTCTTTTTTATGACATGATAAACTTTTTAATTGATTTTATTATGTTTTTATAATTATATTATTAGTTTGTAAAAGAATAATTATACTTTGTACTGTTTTTTTTATTAACATCTTTGTGTATTTTAACAAATTTTAAATATTTAATTTTAACTGAAGATAACTCGTACTAGTCGAAACATGTATTGATTTTTATAAACAAAATGGTTTTAAATATTAGAAAATTTGTCCTGTTTATGAAAATATTCACACTTTTTGGGCTTAAAAGAAATTTTGTATATATATTTAAGAATGCATTTTATAATTATAAAATGCATTTTATTTGTATACTATAATCACTAAACAAGCATTTTTAATACAAATTTTACATAAATATGTAAATGTTTATTATGTAAATCATGTATTGTATAAAAAGCTTTATTTCATTAAGAAAATACTTTAGCTAGTAAATGTTTAAAAATTTTATATATTTAATAGCTAAATACTAAATTAATGTTACAAATTTTCCAATAAGATACGTGTATATGGTTTGTGATTACATATACTTTATGCATTTGAATTAAAATGGAAATCAAATTGCACTGTTTCCTAATATTATGTGATAAAGGTTTGACCAAACAAGAACCATGGCTCTTATTTAGTCAAATGAGCGGCTGTTGTTAAGACTTTATATTCAACCCAGAAATAATATTACTTTAAATTTAAAATTTAAATACGCACTCCAATGCACATCTTATGTTACTTATGTATTTTTATGATCAGTTAAAAAATAAGAAGCAAGTAAAAAAAGTAAATTTATTATTAAAAAAATTATTGAATTTACATTTATATTCAAAACTTTTTTTGATTAATCCTGGAGTTTATAGCAGTTTATTTTTTTTGAAAAAAACTTTAATTTTCGTATATTTTATTATTATTTAAGTTTTTCTATTTTTCGTATTTTATGTAATTATTTGATGTTTGAACGATTTAACATTTTTAAGATTAATTAAGTGTTTAATAAGGACATTTGAACTTTATAAATATTATAAGTTTTTTCGATAAACTATTTTATAAATGTAGTTATTTTTATTTTTTGGAAAGCATTTGAATTAATTTAAATTTTGTTAATATTTCATTTAATTCTATTTTTTGTTTAAGATACTTAGTTTGACAAACCAGTTAAAAGAGCAAAGAGAACAGGTAAGGAGTAATGTTTTAAATCGATCACACCTAATATGTTTAAAAATATTTATATATGATAGAGGTTATTAGAAAATATTACAATATATCTCTGATTTTTATTGCTTTGCTGCATCGTTAGGAAAATGTTTTCATTTGTGTTAATGATACTTGTTGAATGTCAAATGTAATGGTGACGCAATAACATTTCAGTTATAAATAATCAGACTTTGTTTGTTTATTGTGTTAAGTGAACTTTTGTTAACATTCAAACGAATACTTAGACTCATAATTAATAGTGTATATTTTTTCTTTAATATTAATTTCTTTTACAGTAACAGTATATTGTTTCTAAGTAAAAAAGTTAGTATTCAGCCTGCTTTAACTTATTTTTATTATTACACTTTAAACTTGAGTAAACATACTTTATAACATTTTTATCACTAATTGTTGTTAAAGGCATTTCAAGTCTTCATCCATATTATATTGGTTTCTAATTCCTGCCACTATTTTTAAAGAAATCTTCATAAATTTATAGATTGTCACTATTTCGCTATTGCTTTCATGAAGTGACAAAAAAGTAGGGATCGTAACTTATGCGCAAATCAGCAAATATATGCGCATACCATCCAAAAAATATGCACATAAATATACGCATAATATGCATATGACGCGCATACAAATTTCACTGATGAATGGTATGTGAAATTAGTTAAATATTGATTGATTTTTAAATCAAACGCAGATGACTTTAAGTTAATAGAAACACTTTTTCGTTTGATTTTTTGTGACTAGTTTTATTAGTAAATATTTCAAATTATTTTTATGATTTTTAAACAAATTTCTATATTACGAAACTTAACTACTTAATTTATTTTTGTAATACATTTGCTCATTTATAATTTCTTCACACTCAAACTCGCTGAAAATTGCTCCTTCCTCTAAAATGTAGTCATTTTTTTCATTTGCATCCATTAAAACACTATTGGTATATATGAAAACTAGTTTTTTTACGCGTTTGTTTGTCAAACGATATCTCAATTGTGAATGATTATATCGAAAAATCGACCCAGTTTTCCTTTAAATTGCTGATGAACAAATCATTTCAACAATAAATTCTGCTTCAAAGACTGACCAACATGACCAACAATGCTCAAATAATTATTTGCGCTCATTTTGGAACTTGATTCTTTTCCTTTTTCTCTCAGTGTTGTTATTTCTCCACAGATAATGCATCATCAATTTCAAGACTTCCAATTATGTTAGATGGGTATTTAATATCTTTCACAAGTTTAAACTATCCTATAAAGCATTTGATTTAATTATTGTCAAAACAGCTGCCGAAATTGTTTTTGGAGCAATTTCCTTTAAAAGTTTCCACATCCGCAAGTTGAATCAAAACATAATTTGCCATAGAAAGGTTGCTCATTAAATTAAATTGACTGAGTTATCGAGTCAAAACTAGCATTGTGAGTGAGCGAGTATAATTATTTATTAATTATCCTCGCTCACTCACTATTAGCTGCGATTCTCTTTTTGTCAAACTTTGCTTTAACAATGTGGAGATTGTTCACAAACTTGATAACTTTTCTCTTTCTTTTTTGATGGTCTTTGAACTTTCAGCAGTATTCAAAATGTCCTTAATGAGAAGATTCATACCGTGTGCTGCACTGCCACATGTCGATGTATGTGGAAATTTTTTTTCAAATAATTTCCGAGCAGCTTTTATTACTGGAGAGTTTTTAATGATAATGCTTCTGATTTTTGTAGGTCGAGAGTCTCGATTACTTCAATAATGGCACTAGCAACAGCTGTAGCGTTTTGAATTATGCTCGATGTGTTGGTTGAAGCATAGTAAAACAGTTTTGTTTTTGATTGCCGCCATATATATGATTGGTGCCTTGATAAAAATTCACTATATGATTGGTGCCTTGAAACAAAAAATTCACTATATGATTGCCATCAATATTTATCCAATCATCACTGACGAGCGTTAAAGTTTTAGATGATTTGAGAATTTCTTCAAACTCGTCGAGCATTCTGCGCACTTTTATCATAAAGCAAACCTGACAGCGTTTTCGCTCAATGTATTGGTGATGTATACAATGGATTAAGTGCTTTGATCAAATCCTTTAAAGCTTCAGATTCAACGAGGCGAAGAGATATTCCATTGCAGAAAAAGAAATTTGCTAATTTCATACCGATTTCTTTTTTTGATTCTTTAGAATTTACCACATTGTGGACTTCTTCATATGTTTCAGCTGAGATTATGATGTCAATGTTGAAGTTGATTGATGATTCGGCTTTTTGTTTTGCAAACAATTATTTCTCATCTTCACTAGCGTTTGGACATGATGTTCGTTTATGTGCTGCGATGCGATCTTTTGACCATTAAACTGTCTTTTGGCAGGCAATTCAAGTTCTCTTTATTGTATCAAAATTTTGCAAATATCTGTTTATAGCAAAGTTTTCAATTGTCTTTCTGTTTGATGAAAAGCGTCTAATTAAACTATAAATATTTCAATTTTTTATTGTTTTACTTACTTATCTCTTTAATTAAAGCACTTTTATAATTAATAAGCCATTAATTATTAAAGTGCGTTAATTAAAGAGATTTAATAGTGGAACTAAAAGTTGTTAACTTTTAATTTCACTATTAAAAGTATGATTTTTTGTTCCAAAAGCACATTAATTAAAAATTTCATGAAAACTAAAATTAAAATTCGTTTTTTGTCTGTCTGTCTAGTCAAAACAATTTAATGGTTTTATAGATTTGAAATTGAAAAAAAGTTATGCGCATAATTATGCGAATGTATGTGCACAATTTATGGGTGAATATCTGCGCATACAAATTTTTCCGAACCTTACAAAAAAGAAAAACTATGCTCTTTCGCCCAATAATGTTTGTAAATTCTTTTTTACAGAGTTGACTATACATTATTAATAATGGGAAAATTAAAGGAAAAGTTAAACAAAAATACCACTGTAAAGTTCTT
>NC_088925.1:56157500-56190000 GCF_038396675.1 Hydra vulgaris
ATATATATTTATATATATATATATATATATATATATATATATATGTATATATATATATATATATATATATATATATATATATATATATGTATATATATATATATATATATATATATATATATATATATATATGTATATATATATATTTAGTTGCAGTTGCTATTCAAGAAAAATGATGAGATAGCAAACATAACATACAATGAAATTAAAAGTTCAAAAACAAAGTTTGAAATCAAAATGAAGATATTTTTCGAAAATCAAACAAATTTTATTGACACTCATAAAAATGAGGTGTGTTTTTATAAATATTTCTTTTTTTTGATTTTGAGGTTTTCCTTGTTATTAATGATGATAATATTGATATTTATTTTTATAACATTAGGTATCTAGAAATATTTCATCCATAATAAAAGATTTTGACTGGTTGAAAGATCAACTGGATCAAACTAATAGATCAGTATGTATTTTTTTTAATGAAACAATGTATAATAATACTACAATTTCATAATGTTTGGCGTTTGAAAAATGAACTTGTTTAAATAAAACATTACATTGTTATGTATTTTTAAATGAAATAATGAAGAATATTTTTTTTAGATATTAAATCTTACTTTGAGAGAAGGTATTCAAGGACCACAAGGGCATAATGGCTCAGAAGGTCCTGAAGGAAAATCAGCTAACTTTGAAAGTTGTAATTATTCAACTTACAGTCGGGGAGGAGCGGCTACAAACTCTTTAAAGAATGATATATTAAAAGTAAGTTTTTAAACTTTTCATAACTTATTGGTGGGATGTATTTAAACAACAAATTTATCTTAAAATATGTTAAACTACTTCTTTACCTAAAATTTGGGGGAGAGGGGTGTAATAATTTCAAACATACAAGTATAAAACATTAACACACACAAGCACGCACATAAGCATATATGTTGTGAGTGTGCGCAAAGTTGAAATAATTAAGTTATCGTGTTTTCGGTGTCTTATATTTTTGCAATGAAAAGATAATATATCTTAAATACTTGAATTCTTAGTAAATATGAGTTGCACATTGCAAATTATTTATTACAACTTGCATTTCATGCCAAAAAATGAATCTATGGTTTAACAAATAGCGTCACAAATTCAACATTACAAATTTTTATTGTTTTTTTGTAGGGTCGTATCTCTCTAGTAAAAGGTTTTTCAGTATTGTTATTTTTTCTGAAGGTTCTATGTACTAATATAATGATATGAATAAAAAGTTAGCTTTTTAAAAACTGCAAAAAATTAACAAAATCTTTGATATTTTACAAGCAATATTAAGGTTAGTAAATTAACTTGCTATATATAGCTAATTTGAGTAAGTATATTTTTATTATATGGACTACGCTCTCTAAATTAAATACAAAAGTTTAATTTTCATAAGTTTATCATTAACATGGAATAGAATTATTCAAAGATAAAAATTAGATTTGAAGTTAAAAAAAGTGGTCTTTTAAATATATCAACCAACTAACATGTCTGGTGAAGGAAACTTAAGTACTTGTTGTATTAAAAAGTTTGATGGAGATTTATGTCGTTAACTATTCGTGAAAAAAGAGTTTTAATGACTTCAGAACAGAACTTTTGATTGAGAAACAGAGTTTTATTGTCAGGCTTATAATTTAATCAAAAATTTGTTTCCACCAAAAGTTACTGCTGTTGGTTCAATACACGCATTTAAATCGCTATTGATTAAATCCTTTTGGTTCAGCCAATGGTTGCTCAATTAAAGGGGTTGAGTTCTATTAACCTAGAGACTGCAGACTATTGTTCAAAGTTAATAAATAAAGTCATTTGTCCAGGTCAAAAATTGTGTTTTAATTGCTGCAAAGTTTATTCAACCACACACTTCAAGTGAAAATATTATGTTTATGATATATTATGTTCAAATGACACTATTAAAACTTGCCTTTCTGAGATTGGAATTTCACCTTTAAAAATAAAACGTGTAAGAAAGATTATTTCAGTAAAGAAAAATTTCAGAAAAGGTAAATAATAGTTGCAAAAAAAGTTGCTGCTGTTAGTGTTTTATCACCAATTAGTAATGTTTTACCACTGAGCAGTGCCAGTGTGGAGTGTGACAGCATGTTACCACAACATATTAAAAAACTTTTTTTGAAGTTTTACAAACACAAAGCTTTTAGCAGAACATGTCTAGGAAAAAAAGATTTTGTAACTGTGCCCATTGGTGCTAAAAATTTGCATATGCAAAATAATTTACTGTTAATTTAAAGAAACTTTTTTTAAAAAGTACAAATAGTATATAAAAAAAATGGAGCTTTCCTAAATTCTGTGAGTTTCGTCCAAAATAGTGATAACTGTTTGATTGTCAGGCATCCATCATATTTGTATATGTACTATTCACTAGAATATAAAACTAATTCTTGCAATTAGCTCAGTTACTATTGATGTTTGATTGAAAAAATAGTTTGTGACATTGAATCTAAAGAATGTCTGCTTCGCCGTTGCAATAAATATCCAAGGACTGAAATGTTAAAGGCTTATCTTGAAGAGCAGTTTAAAGATTTTAATCAAACAAAACTACGACATTCAAGAAATGATAAAAAAAAATTGTTAAAAATTAGAATACTTGCAATAACCAGAATACGACTTCATAGATTAATTAATTTCAAAAGTATTAGTTTTATCTAAGTATCATTTTATTGCCAAATACCAAAACAACTATTTGTGATCATTGAAAAATGAAATGAATTCAAATGAATTGGTCATTTTGATGGATTTTTCTGAAAACTATTTGTTTGTTGAGCAAAAAGTTGTTCAAGGGTTTTACTATGCAAACAGCAAAACAACTTTGTGTCCGTATGTTGTGTATTACAAACTCAATGACATACTTAAAAGTAGAGGTTATTGTGTTATCAGTGCATTTACTATCGCGATTGCATGCATCTCGATATTACTTCTGTTCATGTATTTCTTGGTAAATTATTAGCTGCATTTAAAACTTATTTGTCTTTTGAACTTATTTATCATTTCAGTGACGGATCAGCTGCACAATACAAAAACTTCAAATTTTATGAATGTATGTAACCATTATACTGGCTATTTCATTAGAGTGAGGTGTAGTTATTTTACAACTAATCATAGAAAGTCACCCTGTGATGGAATTGGAGGAATTGTGACGGATTTAGCAGCATGTGTCAGCCTTTAACAGGCAGTTGATAATCAATTTTTAACGCTCTTAAATTTAAATAATTTTTACAAGGAAAGTTTCACATATATTTCATAAATTTATGCTGCCAGTGATGAAGTAGACAGTGTAAAAGGCAATCAAAAGAAAAGGTTTAGTATTGAAAACTCTTAGGCATATGAATAATTGTTGCCTAAAATTTTGTAATAAAATTTAAAAAAATGCATACCTACTCTAAAAACTAAAACTTTTCTATAAAAAAAAAAAGTACCCCATTTTGGTTGGCACCCCTAAGCAGTTGCCTAGATTTACTTTTTGATAAATGTAGTTTTGTCTATTTTGTATATATAAGTTTCTAAATTTTATAACAAAGTATATTTTCACCAGTTTAAAAATGGCAATTTTTGTGTTTCAAATTCGTTTAAACATTAATTTACTTATATCAAAAATATTAATAAATCCAGTTTTATAAACCACAATATATCACTTTCTGCAGCTTTGCATAAAGTTTTAAGGGTCAACAGAAGTGTACTTTAAAGCTAGCAATTAATTAGCTGCAATCCTCAAATGTATTAATCTCCAAATATTGATGTTCAATGATTTGTGACCATGTGTCACAAATTGGTTTTATGTCATGTTCCATCAGTTATAACTCATACGCGTGGTCATATGGCCTGGTCAATTTCAACATCTCTAGCTTTTCAAATTGTCAATAACATACATTTCTCTGCAGCATTTTTATATCTGTTTAATATCTGAAATTCTTTTTCAGATTTACTTATTATAAAAAGCAACTGTTTGATGGTTGCGAAGACGTCATTAGGGATAAACTACTTTGTACTAAAATGAAGATCAACTTGCATATTATTTTTGAGGTTAATTTTTTTTTTAATGAATTGGTTTAGGGCTGTCTATTAATGTCAACAAAATACAGAGAAGGAGAAAGTCTGGAAATTTTTGACAAGGGGAAGGCGGGGAGGTCATAAAAAGTTGACGTCATTTAACGATAAAATAAATTTAGTTACTTAAAAAAGAAAAACTTTTTTGCATAATTATAAGCTGTTACTAATTCTTATATCATTTTGGTAACTTTACAATAATAATACAATATACATAAAAAATAATTCAACATTACTTTACAATTATTTCATTATTATATTGTTTTGATAACTCACTTCACAATAAAATAATCAGCATTTTAGGCCTTGTCACTCAACCTTCAGTATTTTAATGACACTAACTAAATTTCTACTTTTTTTAAACCGTATTCTGCTTTGATGATAATATTTAATATTTAAAATTATCTAGGACTAGGGCTGTTGACAGGTACACGGGTACCCATTCGTTAGTTCCTATCTGTGTAGCATTATCAAATGCTACCTGTTATCTCAAAATAACTAAATGCTACAGTTATTCATGCATAAACAATGTATATTTATTTCATAATTTACAGATTAATTATATATATTTTTTAAGTTTGCAAATATTAGTTATAATATAACGACTTAAAAGTATCTACTTGTTTCGTGAAAAGATGATCTTGTCAAAAATTTTAAACTTACGATTTCTTTATCAAAAATTTCTGAAAACATTGAGAAATATTCTCAAAAGTTTTAACGTTTGTCTTTGTTATTTTAAATTCCATAACTAGATTGATTTTTTTATTACTAACATAATATCGACTTGCAGTTCTTTGATAGGTAGCTTGAATTTTTTTTTTTTTTTTTACTCTAACCATGCACTGGAAGAAGTTTAAATTAAGAGTGATGCATATAGAAATAAATTTTACTTTTATTTACTCTGTTCAGAGTAAGTCTTTGTAGTTTTAAATGTTTATATATATTTATAAACGTTAATAAATTAAAAATATGTATTAAATTGATTTTTCTAAACATTTTACTTTTATTCACGTTTTTATGAAGTTGTAAACTTCTACTATTACTACTATTTAAAATTTTTTTTTTTTTTTTATATTTTAAAAAACTTTACTTAATGCGTATGAGTGGGGAGGTAAGATTAGGCGGGTTTTTTAATTGCTGACGTAATTTTATAGAGGGAGGTCTCTAAAGGTTTGACAAGTTGTTGACAAAGGGGAAGGGAAGGTAAAAATTGCCAGAATGTTGTTAACGTAACTAAGGGACAGCCCCTTTTAAATAGTTATAAATTCAAATTACAAAAAGATCTTAAAATTAAACTTTATCAAAAAACTTATTTGCAGTTATGAACGACTTTAAATATTGTACTTCACATTTTTCTGATTTGTTTCATTTTCTAAAGTAACACAAGCAATTATTAAAAATATGTTTTTTGAATATCAAAATTTTTTTGTTTTTTTGTAGAACAAGCTTTGTTTTTAATGTGGTATGATAAATCTTTATCTTTAGTACAAAATTGTAAAATTTAAACATTGTAAAATTTAAAAACCTAAATATTGATTTAATTTTTTTTCTTCATAACAAAAATCTCTCCAACATGCTTTTCATTGTTTCTTTAAGCGTAAAATACTAAATTTTATAGACTAAATTTTAAGCATGAAATGAAACTTTTATTAAATAATTTGCAATCTGCACACTCAGTTTACTAAACACCCATGTGTCTAAGATATAATACTCTATAAGATCCCAAAAATACAATTTTCAACTACTGACTAATATTAAACTTGGGGTAAGCCTTACAAAAAGTACCACAAATCTTAATTAACAAACATTTTGACCCGAAACCTTGCCAATGTTTATGAAACATATTTAACTACATACTGACAAAATTTAATCAAAATCTATGATGGTCCAGTAGGGACCTTCGGACCACTTAGCGTAGAATTACTCAATACAAATTGTTCCTTTCGTTTTAACTGTTAAAAGTATAAAACCATTATAAAAAAAGTATAGAAAGTTTAAAATAATTATGATAATATAATAGAGGCAGACAAAATACATTAGACAATTATTTCATTTAATAAGAAATTAGTATCTGAATCACTTGGAAAGATAAAAGTAAATATAATTATTTTTTTTTAAGAAACATATTTTACAATTAATTTGAAACACCCAAAACAAATAATACTTTTTTAACAAATTATAATTCTATCTAGTAGCTTGTTTTTATTGCAGAAGAAAACTGCTAGGACCTAAGAAAAAAGTAAAGTTTTTTTATCAATATCTAAACCCTATTTAAAATCAGTATCTAATCCACTAGATAAGAAAAAAAGTTTAACTTCTTTCTTAGAAAAAAAAAAGTTTATAACTAAGAAAGAAGTTTTTCTTTAAAGAAAGAGTCCTCATGATATTGTTAAAGTTCCTCATGGTATAGTTAAAAAGAATCAGCCAAAACAACCATAACATTTTTTAGTTAATTTTACTTTAAATGCTTTTCTTTGATCTCTTGTTAGATTATTGTTAACTTTTTTGCCCATTTTAAGTTCTCTCAGCACCTTTTTCTTTAAGACTTGAGTTGAAATTTTAAAAGCAATATTCAACGGATACATACACAAAGCATACTCAATATGAAGCAAAAATCATTTAAAAGATGAGATAAGTTTTTTAATTCAAGTGTTCACTGAAAATGGGTACAATGAAAAAATGGTTTGTTCGAACCTGATAAGAAATAAAGATATTTTTTATCAGGTTCGAAAAAAACGTTTAGTAATTATAAATAAAAATGAAATTCTATCAAACTCTAATAACCTTCCTACAATCTCTTTACCATGGATACCAAGAATGTCTCCCAGACTGAAAAGAATATTCAGAAAAGAATATTCAGAAAAATATATATCAAGTTCAAAAATTTATTTATAGTTGATTGCAGAAGTTTATTATTAGAAGATTGCAGCTGATGCAGAAGTTTATAAATAAACTAATTAAAATCAACACAATAAACTGCATAGATAATACAAACAAACACAAATCATAAAAATGACATAAAAAAAATCAGTAACAACTAGCATTGTGACCTACTTAAATAAAATATCAGACATAAAAATTGTAAAATAAAAAAAAATAACTTCATAAATATCGTAAAAAGAAATATTAACTTTGTAAATACCGTAAAACGAATATATAAATTAACAAATTTGTAAAAATGATAAGATTAGAAAAAAAAAAAAAAAAATACAAGTTTAAAAATATTACAAAAACATTTTTGCTCATTCAAATATAAAAAATTATTTTTGAATACCTGGAGACTTTTTGAGCACATTGTTTTATTGTCAAGTAACTTCCGGAGCGAGGTGGCTCTAATCATAAAAATGTTTTATAAAACATAAATAAAAATGTTTTATAAAACATAAATAAAAATGTTTTATAAAACATAAATAAAAATGTTTTATAAAACATAAATAAAAATGTTTTATAAAACATAAATAAAAATGTTTTATAAAACATAAATAAAAATGTTTTATAAAACATAAATAAAAATGTTTTATAAAACATAAATAAAAATGTTTTATAAAACATAAATAAAAATGTTTTATAAAACATAAATAAAAATGTTTTATAAAACATAAATAAAAATGTTTTATAAAACATAAATAAAAATGTTTTATAAAACATAAATAAAAATGTTTTATAAAACATAAATAAAAATGTTTTATAAAACATAAATAAAAATGTTTTACAAAACATAAATAAAAAATGTTTTACAAAACATAAATAAAAATGTTTTATAAAACATAAATAAAATTGTTTTACAAAACATTTGTATTTTTATGATTAGAGCCTTTTGGGCGGTAGCATCAATTTATTGCAACATCTAGGTTGAAATGGTAAAGTTTTCTTTATAAATAAGCTCTTCATAAAACCAGGATTTAAACCATTAAGGGATTTAAAAACTTCAATCATAAGAAATCTCAATATTCGACAATAAAGTTCCTTAGTTATTATCTAATTTCATCAAATCTTTTATGGACTATGTGGAGTGCTTTTTTTTGAGTGTTATTAATAAGGTTGTCTTCGTATTTTGATCAAAACATCCTAATTAAAGGACAACATTAAAAATTAGACAAAATATACGCGTTAGATAATACAGTAGCTTGTTTATAAGATAGAAAACTTCTTTAAATCCTTTTTGTAACCCCAAGTTGCTTAACTTTATCCGAAGTAAAAATCTTGCCGTCGCCAACCATTATAAATTGGCTGTTTGAATATTTTTGACAAACTATGAAAAATTGAAATTTTTTTGGTTTATGCTTATATAGTTAAATTTAAACCATTCAATGGCATTTAGTGTTTCATATTGCAATCAAATAATATCACTCTTTAAGTTATTATAACAAACATAGAGAGTATTTTTGTCAAGAAAATTGAAAATCTTTGATAAATAGAAAAAGCTAATTTATAAATATATTAAATAATACCAGCCCAAAAATTGATTTTTGAGGCATCCCAAATGAAACTCCTAACCACTCAAAAAATGATAAATCCTATTTAACCCTTTGTTTTCGATGCTTAGATATGATAGTAAAGGTTCAAGGCTTTCATGAGAAAAAACATAAGCTTCCAAATTAGCTATTAATAAATCATGACGAATCAGGTCGTAAGGTTTTGAAAGATCCATAAGCATGGACCCAATAATATCTTCTTTATGCAAGCACTCCTGTCATTTTTGCAGTAAAATAAAAAGTGCAAGCTGAGTGTTATAACCTCTATGACAGCCACGTAATAGTGTGTTTAATCTAGTCTTAATAAATGCACGTATTTGCTCAAATACAGTAGCTCAAATAATTTTAAAAGCTTAAGAGCTTGAAATTTTAAAAGCTTTAAGAGCTTGAAGGATACTTATTGGTCGAGAACTGACTTATGGGTTTTCTTTCTTATGTCAAAGTATGACTTCATCTATGTTTAAAAGGAAGGAAATATCCCATCTGAAATGCATATATATATAAACAAACCTTTTTGGCATGGGTAAGTCTAATGTTGTAGAGGGTACAATGAGGTAGTACATAACTGTGTTGGAGAAGCGTCTTGTTTCACCGTTGAAGGAGTGGGCTGAAAACCAAGAACAGTAGGGCGTTGGAGACTTGAGTTTTATGCATGATGGAGGACTTTGCCATAAGGGATGTAGTGTGGCCCAGTATCTAACCTCTGAGGCAAATAATGCAAATACTTCTGAAGGTTAATGGTTCCTTCACTAAGATAACAAGTACAAGATAACAATCTCTGTACTGAACTCTATATGAACAGCGTTTTTGAATCCAATAAAATGTATCAAGGATTGGTAGTTAATAAAATTGATTGCTCAACAGATAGCTTATTTATGACTGTTTTTAATAAATTTGACCACAATATATATATATATATATATATATATATATATATATATATATTTATATATATATATATATATATATATATATATATATATATATATATATATGTATATATGTATATATATATATATAAATATATTTATATATATTTATATTTTATATATATTTATATATATATATAAGTATATATATATATATATATATATATATATATATATATATATATATATATTTATATATATATATATATATATATATATATATATATATATATATATATATTTATTTATTTATACATATATTATATTATTATATATTATGTTATTATTTTATATATTATGTTATATTATTATATATATTATATTATTATATATTAACATATATTATAATATTATATATACATTTATTATTCTATATAAATGTTTTTTGAACCGCTAGTACGCGGCGACCGGAGGGGGTATTGACCTTGAACGAATGTTGGCAGACGGCCTAAATAATGCCGTTTCAGTCGCTTTGGAGCATTGGAGCATATGACATCGTGTGTTCCTTTTCAAGCAGTTTTTTAGAAACAATGATTCTGTATTTACAGTGCAACGTCAATATTTTTGAGTTGGACATCTAGGTGCAGTGACTGATCGAAATACCGTACTCCGATGAGTTGCAGCGTTTAAAAGTACTGGATCTGTGATAAAAAAGAAACCACCTGGTCTTCCCCGTTCAGTTCACTAGACGACACGCTATAGCGCTGGGTATGTCACGTCGTTCGCTTCACCGCATGTTACATGATGATTTCAAGTTCCATCCGTACAAAATAATGATCGTCCAGCAGCTTAATGAAGGGGATTTTATACAGCGCAGAGAATTTTGTCGCATAATAAATAAAATGTTTACGGAAGATCCCGATGTTACAGTCTTGATGAGTTATGAAGTACATTTTTATCTTGACGGTTACGTCAATTTTCAAAACTGTCGGTATTGGGCATTGGACAACCCACAAGAATTACACCTACGACCTCTGCACAGTTTAAAGGTAACAGTGTGGTGCTGCATTTTGAAGTTGGGGATTGTTAGACCCTATTTTTTTTGAAGAGGAAGGAATTGCAGTTACTGTTACATCAGCTCGCTACGTTGAAATACTAAACAACTCCCTTCATCCAGAACTTGAAAGGCGTCAAGTGAGCATGAGAGACATTTGGTTTCAGGAGGATGGTGCCACAGCTCACACGACGAGAGCATCCATAAAAGTGGTTCGACAAATGTTCCCAGAACTTGTGATTTCGAGATTTGGTGATGTTCACTGGCCCCCTCGCTCACCCGACCTGTTGATATGTTACTTCTTTTTGTGGGGATATTTGAAATCGAAAGTGTACATGAACAAGCCTCGCACACTCGATGACCTTTGACCTCGCACACTCGATGAAATGTTGGAGAGAGCTGTCCGTAATTTTCAGAGGAGGATCCAAATTTGCATCCTGCAAGAAGGACGTCATCTCAAAGAAATTATTTTCCGAACCTAAATATAGTATGTAATTTCAAAAACTGCATTAAAAAACCCATCATTTAATACTTGTATTTACTATTTTCAACCCATTGTGTCCCAGTAAATCAATATTGAAAAATATGCGTTTTCTCTGCACCACCCTATATAATCGTTCTATTGATACATTTATACTTCTTTGTTTATTTTAGTTGAAATGTAAACAAATGATTTTTCATTTGTTTATAATTTAACTCAAACATTATTGTTTTGTCTAAGCCTAGCGTAACTTTTGCGCGGCCTTAACTTCACGCAAATACTGCATAATGTTTGTGAAAACCAAGTAGTTACGAAAAAATAAATGAGCATACGGTTTCTGTAAGTTACGCAAGAATTACGAAAGTTTTGTGAATCCGTACCCAGATCAAATCAAAAAAACTTTTTTTATAGTCGATTTCAATGAAAAACTTAACCATAAGTAATATGAAAGCTGTTTCTTGTAGTTTGATATACATTTTTAAATAACTATATTTTAGTGCACCATAGTTTTGCCGGATTTCCTAGCTACCGCTATAGCAACAGATTTGTTTGTTAGTTTTTAAGACGTATTTACATAAGTTACATATTTACATATATTTATGTAAACTTCTTACTACTAATAATAACACTATTTAGTTCTGCATTATTATTATAGATATAACAAATAAAAATTACAAGTTGTTTAAAATATGTTTATTGTCTTAATTACAAAAAAACTAAAAGAAAGAAAAAAACTTTAATGGTTCTTTTAAAGTATAGCAATTTTAATTAAGTGCTTGAAAACATTTTCATTTTTTGAAACGCCATTCCGAATTTTTATATTCGAGAATACCTTTGTAATGGTTGCCTACGCATATTAATACTCCATTAACGGGTATATCATTTACAAAACGATTGATAGTATAAAAACCAGCAAAAAGCAACCCGTAATACGGGATATGACGGTCTGTTACATAATTAGTTTATAGTGGCTGTTTTCCACAATTCAAAGTTGAAAAACCCTAACTAATACCCTTTTAGAAAAACTCCTTCAAATTGAAAAAAATAAACCATCTGTAAAATTAACATAAAAAGTATGAGGTAAAATAATTTATTAGTTATTTAACATTATTTGATTAATTTACATCTGACATAGGTCATATCAGTGTAAGGCAGAACCATTTTCCTCGACATTCCTAAGTTCAACGCAATACGTTTTTTGTTACTGACTCAAAATAATAACACTTCATCATACTTTAAATTAACGAAAAACTAAAGCTAAATTCTTGTTATATATTTACAACACGAACTTTAATTATTAAGATTAATATGAAGTGAACTTATATTTTACAGGAGTTAATAATTTTTTTGGTATCCCCTTATTCATTTATTTTAAATAAGAAAATTGTCTTAAAAGCGCTAAATGCAAACAACTAAATAAATTTATTAAAAATAACTAAGTTTATTATAAATAACTAAGCAATTGGGTATAAATACGCTTCAAACAAAATATATTTTTAATATCCAATCAAACATGCGAATAATAAGTTTAAAAAAATATATAAACTTTGAGCATTAATGCGTCATATGAAAAACCTAAAATAAAAATTGTAACAGATAAGTAGACATAAAAAATAAAGATAAGAAAAACTAGGAAACAATTTACCTGCTTTTTGGTAACCTGTTGTTATACTTTAATTGCTATCACAATGCAGCTTGTCGGTGTTGTTTAATGACGTTATTTCATGTTGGTCTTAAGTAAACTTTAGTTTAATTTCAAAGACATCACAATAGATTTAGAATATTTTAATTTAAAAGCAAAATAAAAAATGTTTCAAGGAGCCAAGCTATAAACATTAAAGATAAAATATCAAATTGAGACATAAATAAACTGAATTTATATGGCTAAATATATTGTCTTAGCTTATATTAATTTTTCAAAACAGTGAGTTCATAAATTAAACTACCAAATAATTATTTTTAACAATAGAATGTAGCATTATTATATTATAATATTTATTTTTAACAATAGAATGTAGCATCATTATATTATGATAATCGGGTAATGAATCAATTTTAACTATGTTTAAGTTTATCGGTTAAAAAACAAATTGAATTTTGATTAAAAAATTGAAAAATTTTATTTTAATAAAAATATGAGTAAATTGAGAACAATTTATAAGAGTCATATTTATATTAAATAATTCTTTCACATTTATATTAAATAATTCTTGCACATTTTTCATACAAAAAATATATAATTTAAAATACAGCCCTACCAGTTATGCTTTTTGCCTGCAAAAGTAACAGTCTTAGAAAAATAATTCTCCAGCTGGATTAACTTCATACACCCTTACCTTGTAATTACAATATTATCATCAAATATAAAATGATAAGAAATATTTACATACGAATAGCAATTTACTCTTTCATTTTCAGTATTTAACTTAAACCATGCCGTTAGGTACGTATCACATTGAGCTGTACAATTTAAAGCCATTTCTACTGTTCCTTCTCTAAAAAACACTAATTATTTTTTAGGTAGGATTAACTTTAAGGCGTATAATAGTGTGTGACATATGAGTTGTTGGATACGCGAAAATTCGCCATAATGCTTCAGGTGCACTAACATAACGAAAATCTAAAAAACTGTTTACTTCATCATGATTAATTTGTTCATTTATAAAAATATTGGCACAGTCATGACCCTTGGGTTTGTATTTGTACAAATACTTAACAACCTTAACAGACATGCAAGCTTCAACATTAATGTGAGCTTGATAATTCTTTGATAATCATGGATTGTAAGGTACCACCCAGCAGTTATCTATATTGTTACCTTTAATATTGATAACCAAACCATCATCACGACGTCTATGGCGTGAATAACAACTATGAACTGCTACTGTTTTGCATTAATTTTCTTTAGGATAGTTTTTGCTGCACACTCCAACTATAATGCAGGGAAAATTTGGATTCAGTATGCCAAACGGACTGTGAATCATGCAAGTTTTAACAACGTCATAAACATCGCGATTACCAATCGGACCTGGAATTTCTGAAGATATTAAATTATTGATATCATGTGCTGTTTCAAGCTTATCATCACTTGCAAAGTGAATTAAAATATGAATATGTGGTAAACCACGTCTTTGAAATTCAACAACCTGAACATGTGTTACAACTTTCCCTAATACATCTCGCTTAATAATGTCATTGAGAAGGTTATTTAATTAGAGTTTAAATACTCGAGTAACCAAGTCAGGTCTATCATTTGCTGTCTGACCTAGATATAAATTTTCAGTTATCTCGGGCCATATTGGGTTGCAAGTGAAAGTAATAAAAAGATCTGGTTTACCATACTTTTTAATTACAGCCATAGTATCTTCAAAGTTTTGTTTTAAAGCTCTTGGACTTCCTACATAAGTTGGTGGCAAAACTGCAACACACTTTGGTCTAACATTATGAACGTTTCCAAGGTTATTTATATGTTTGTGTAAGACATCATACTGCTCGCTATTCAGTTTGTTTTGGTTATTTCTGAAGAAAGCAAGACGCTGGCCTTCAATTTTAACATACGCATCAACAGCATATTGCTGAAATGGTTTTTTGTCATAAAAGAGTGAAGAAAAAAATTTTCAAACTGAAAGTTTATAATTGTAATACTGACATGATGTAATATGATTTCTAACCAATGTAGCACGTTCAGGGTTGTGAACAAAATTATTTTCAAACCGCCTAACCAAGCTCTCCTCATTTGGGTTTGAATTATTTGCTGATTCTCGAGCAGCATTTCTAGCATTTTGTCGATTATTAATTATATCTCGCCTAAGCCTATCCCTTTCATTTCTGCGATGAATAACTTGCCTATAAACATTTCCATTTTCTAAACTTATATCTGTTTCTAGCCTAATATCATCCATTTAAACTTCACTTTTAATTAAAAGTTGTAACAAAAAACCTTAAACAAATCTCAAAGATTGTGATCTTACCTATATAACTATTTTTCTACTCTAAATATATATATAAATATATATATATATATATATATATATATATATATATATATATATATATATATATATATATATATATATATATATATATATATCTATCAGCTAGGACATGTTTGAAAAAGAATTAACATAGCAAATAATAATTAAAAAAATTATTAAAAACCTGCAATTCTAATAATTAACATACTGGTAACAAAGAAAAGTTATTTATTAAAAAACGTTTGAGGCCTATTTTTGCAAACTTCAATATTATTTCTTTAAAAAAATTAAAAGTTTTTAAAAAATTTATAAAACAATATTTTGTTCTTCCATACCACATAAATACATTATCTAATAAATCTAAGATAAAAAACGTAACAAATAAGTAAATAAATATGAAAAATATTACATACAAAAAATCAAAATCAATGTTCCTTAGAGAAAAAAGCTGTTGTGATTTACCAGAGTAGTAGTTGTTAAATATTATTATTTCATGTTAGGCTTTAGAAAATATTTTATCCTGGTACATCATGGATCCAAAATTATCATGTAATAAACAGCGCTAAAGACAAAAATCAAATTGAGATAAAACAAATTGAGTATATGGCAAATTAATTTGTCTTGGCTTTTAGTGAATGATTAAAAGCAGTGATTTATAATAAGAAAATTACCTAATTATCATTTTTAACAATAGACACCAACGCGAAGGTAAGCCAAATGTCTATCAACTCACAAGATAACAAAAAAACAACATCACAACAACAACACACAACAATAGCACACACCTTAAGTTAATATATTATGCATATAACATAACTTAAGTAACATAACATATATAACAGAACATAAGTAACAACATTACGCAAAATATTATTAAAATGCATTTTTTATTAAAATGCAAAATGTTATTAAAATGCATTAAAATGTATTTTCAAAATAATTAATATTAAAGGCTTGAAGAAAACCTAGACCCAAAGCAGTAACAGTTTAACACTAAACAGTTGTGTAACCCTCTGCTATAAGTACATAACTTGGCTTGCAAGGTTGACAAATTTTGTCTACAGGTTTGCCAAGTCACAGCACCTGGAATACATGAAAACAACAATATAAACATATGTACCAACTATAAACACAATATATATTTAACCTTATATACATAGTTAAACATATTTATAAAATAATTATATAACACATATTAACACGTATACGAAGAATAAAAAAACACTTTATATTATTATAAAAACACATTGATAAAACAACTATAAAGCACATATGTCCACATTCACATACTTATCAAAAAAGCATATATGTAAACAATAAACATGTGAAAACAAAAATTTTAAAAATGACATATGAAACTTTAAAAAGATTTAAAGTAAATAAAATATATATATATATATATATATATATATATATATATATATATATATATATATACATATATATATATATATATATACATATATATATACATATATATATATATATATATATATACATATATATATATATATATATATATATATATATATATATATATATATATATATATATATATATATATATATACATATATATATATATATATACATATATATATATATATATATATATATATATATATATATATATATATATATATATATATATATATATATATATATATATATATATATATATATATATATATATATATATATATATATATATATATATATATATATATATATATATACAAACAATTCTCTTTACCTTCATTTTTTTTTTTTTTTTAATAAGAACTTATAACAAAATTTAAACTTTACACTCAATAACATAAAATGTTATTGTGTGTAATATTATGAAATTTATGTCAATTTTGACACAAAATTTTAATTTATTTTTCTAAATTTTCTAAAAGAGAAAAAAAATAGTTAATAGCATCACAGAAACTTCAAAATAGTAATAACTAATTTTATGGAAACAGCATTAGTATAACTTTTTTGTTGCATAAAAAATAATTAGGCCTCATCCGTATCCCGATTTTCCTTCTAAAAATAAAACATTAGCTCAATAAAAACAAAACTGCTTAAAAAATTATTAAAACTAAATAAAAATCTAAAACAAACAAAATGTTAACGGTTTAAAAAATTAAAAAGAGTGATCCTTCCTACTTTATATCTAATAAAAATGATATATATAAATTGCTAAACTATTTTCTATACTTACTTCAATTATAATTTGATCTTAACGATAATTATTTAACTTAATATGATTCTTTATGTAATATTTCTAAACTAATAAATAACAATTAAATTCCAAAAATGTAAAAAGTTTTAACTCACTTGAGAGATCTTTCCCCAAAGACTGCGTGCAATTTGAGAACGCGCTCTTTTAAATTCAGAAAAGCCTAGTAACTAGTTAAAACTACTTTGAAAACGAGGCGAAACGTTAAGCGTTAAACGTTAACTTTAGCAATTATATTAAGGTTTATTTTTAATTTATTTATATAATTTACACTATTGAATTTTTTTCATAAATAATATTATACTTTATTATACTGTTTTTCAAGGGCATTAAAGTTGACGGAGTAATAGTTGGAGCTTTCTGTACAAGTAATCCATTGAGCCAAATTCGTTTTTATCTTGAAAATACGATTCCTATATGCGAATGCATATTTCAAGCAAATCCTGGAAGTAATTATGAATGTAGAATTCATTTCTGGTATTGTAAATAAAACAAAAAGATTTAAACAATAACATTATTTGTATAATGTTATTGTTTAACTTGATTTATTTATAGTTGTACTTTACAATGCAGATTGTGTATAATGACTCATACTGAAAATCTTAAATTATGCTGTATATATTTACTGTGTATATATTAACACCTAATTTAGTTCATATATAATAATTATTTGAATATTTTTTATGAGCTTTTATATTTTCGCCTTATCTTGGACGTTTTTTTTTTATCCTTTAAATAAATAAGAAATCAATAGCATAGCAAAACATGACACGCCCGTTAATATTCTATTAAAGATTCAAGCCGTTATTTATTGTGAATTTGATGTATGTTTTTAAAATTGAATTCATTTTTGTTTTGCATTGCATTTTTATTACGGCGGCTTGTATTTTTCAAATGTATAATCTGGTTTAATATCTTAAACTTTACCCTTTCAAAGCTAACTTGTTCAAAATACGCCGTTTTTAATTCGGCTCATATATTAATGTTTCACATAAGAATTTTGCAAGTTTATTTATTGACTTGAATTATTATGTTTACCTCTTAAAATACATTTTGTAAATAAACATTTTAAAATTATTTTTTTAATTGTCAATGTTTGTGTGTATATATTGATTATTTTAACAGGTTGTTTATAAAAATTGTTATTTGACCATTTGTAATTTTTATATCGACGAAGTTCAGAAAAGTTAATGTAATTATTTTATAGAATGAATACATGTTTAAGATTTATAATAGCTTTAATATGTTGAAGTATTTAATAATTTTTATGAAAGTTACTATCGACCCGTATGTTTATTAGATGTTTATCGACCCGTATGTTTATTAGATGTTTACGTTTCAATGCATAAAATAGGGATCATATTAGAGAACTTTTAAAAAATTATTATAAAAGAATCGCCTCTGAAGAATCACTATCATTGAAATTCCTTTATCAAAAATGGGATTCAAATCCACTATAGATAAATGAAAAATTTTTAAAACTAAGTTGGCCATTTGGAAAACCGGTGTCTACAAACTCACATGCTCTTGTGGTGGTTTTCGCCAACATACATTTGCGAAACAAAAATGAAAGTTTAAATCAGATGCATTGAACATCAACTCTTTGATGCATTGAAATGCAACTCTTGTATGGTGGACTGCGTCCACCATACAAGAGTTGCATTTAAACTTTGTAATAGAACCAAAGAGTTCAATTAAACTTTGTAATAGAACCAAATATTTTAAAGTTTTTATATATATGAGAATATAATTAGTAAATCTCCATTTCTGCCAAGCCAAAAGCAATAAATAACCGAAAGTCAGAAGTAAACCTAAGTCGGTACTTTATAAATATAAATATATATAAACACTGGCATAGAGACATGTTGCAGTGAGAGCGTTTCCCTTTCCCTCAAAACTAACTCAAAGTTTCAGTTTTTTCTATTAAAATTTTGGCTGCGTTAGGCCCCCTTAATTTCTGTTTCAGCCCCCCCCCTCCTGCATCCTAACTTTCTTAACCTTTCTAGGTCACTTTAAATATATGTATATATATATATATATATATATATATATATATATATATATATATATATATATATATATATATATATATATATATATATATATATACACACACATAAATACATATCATTTCAAAGGAACTGTTTCGAAAGAATACTTTCGAAACAGTTCCTTTGAAATGATTTGTTTTGCAAGTTTTTTTTCGTAAATGGTTATTACGAAATTATTATTACTCATTTTTTTCGTATAATGTATTACGGAAGGTGAATTTGCGCAAATACAAATTCCGCAATAGCTACTTTAAATACGGAAAGTAAAAATGCGAAATTTTCGTAAGTTTTTTTGTTTACGGCGAGAAACCCTAAATTAATCAGTATTACTTATTCCGTTTTTTTGGGTAATTTTTTAAAATAGAAGTGTCCAACTATTTGCAGATATTTTAACGCCATTGTCACGGTTAAAAAGTCTAGCAGCTTGTTTTATTTCCTGGCATGATGAGGGCAAGATAATTTTGAATAATTCTCTCACTTATGGTATATAATATATATATGTATATATAAATCTTTACTTCACGCTAAATAATAAAGTTAAACACTTAGCGTTTTAAATCACTCTAGAAAAGTTAAACACTTAAACAACTTACATAAGTTAAACACTTAGCGTTTTAAATCCTTCTAGAAACCCTTTGCTTTTTACTGATCACAAAATTATGTGGGTTGAGAATATTGGTGAACCAAACTTTGACGTCACTATGGGAAGTCTTTGACGTCACTTTGAGAAGCCAAATTGTGCGAGCTTGTTAGTCTTTTTATTCTGCATACTTTAAACAGCATACATAGACTGCAATCTAATGGAGTATATAGAAATGATGATTTGTTCTGTTTTTATAAAGTAAGTGAAGCAGAATCAGATAAAAAATTATATATATTATTCTTGTCAATTTTTTAAGGATAAATTCAATTTAAAATTAACAGTAAAAACAAACTTACTGGTTGTAAATATTGTAGATGGTACGTTTAATTTATTAAATTGTTCCTTCCGAACATATGGAAAACTAGGTGACCACCCACTGTACATTAACGTTAACTCTAACTACCCTCCTAATGTTAACAAATCCATATCAACGATGTTATCCAAACGTATTAGCAATATTTCATCCAACAAAAGTGTTTATGGCAAAGCGGTACCATTTTTATTAAGGTTTATAATATAAACATAGATATTAGACTTAGCTGTTTTTAGTGAAGCTAATTTATTATATATATATATATATATATATATATATATATATATATATATATATATATATATATATATATATATATATATATATATATATATATATATATATATATATATATATATATATATATATTTAGATTTATGTTTATATATACTTGACAAATCCAGGCAATTTTTGGTGTTTGAGCGAACTTTTAGACAAAATTATACATACGAATGGGTTAAAATAAGACATTTTAACCCATTCGAATGTAATATATTATTTTTGAATACCTGGAGTCTTTTTGAGCACGAGTTTTATTGTCAAGAAACCTCCAGAGCGAGTTGGCTCTATATAAAACATTTGTCTTTTTATAATTAGAGCCTTTAAGGCGGTAGCATCAATTTATTGGAACATCAAAATTGAAATGGTTAAGTTTTTTTTATAAATATTCTTATTGTAACTCCAAGTTGCTTAACTTTATCCGAAGTAGAAACATTGTTCTCGCCAACCATTATAAATTGGCTGTTTGAATATTTTTGACCAACTATGAGAAATTAAATTTTTTTTTGATTTATGCTTATATTGTTAAATTTAAAACATTCAATGGCATTTAGTGATTCATTTTGTAGTCAAATAATGTGCGGCCGTGGCGCAGTGGTTAGAGCGCTTGCTTTCAAAGCAGGAGATCCAGGTTCGAAACGAGCTCTGGACAAATTTTCGCGTCACGGTAAGGAAGGAGGTGTAAACTTCCTGGTTAAATGCACTTCCGCGGTGCTCTGTGATAAGACCGTTAGGATCTCTTGGGGCACTTAAAGAAACAAAATGAAAATAAAAAAATAATAATATTACTCTTTAAGTTATTATAACAAATATAGAAAGAGTTTTTATCTGAAAAATTGCAACTCCCAGAAACTTTAACAAATAGAAAAAGCTAATTTATAAATATACTAAAGAATATCAACCCAAAAATTGATCTTTCAGGCACCCCAAACGAAACTCCTAACCACTCAGAAAATGATAAATCCTATTTAATCCTTTGTTTTCGATGCTTAGATATGATAGTAAAGGTTCTAGGCTTTCATGAGAAAAAACACAAGCTTCTAATTTAGCTATTAATCAATCCTCAGGAATCAGGTTGTAAGCTTTTGAAAGATCCATGAGCGTGGACCCAATAATATCTCCTTTATGCAAGCACTCCTGGCATTTTTCTATAAATTAAAAAGTGCAGGCTGAGTGTTAAAACCTCTATGACAGCCACGTAACAGTATGTTCAATCTAGACTCAATAAATTGATGCATTTGCTCAAATACAATATATATATATATATATATATATATATATATATATATATATATATATATATATATATATATATATATATATATATATATATATATATATATATATATATATATATATATATATATACAGTATTGTGAAAAAGTTAAGAACCACTAAATAAAAAAAAAAATTTTTTCAAAAATTTAATTAATTTTTATTCTATAGATAATAAAATAGTCTTTTTTTTTCAAACATATTAAATATAGCATGAGAAAAAAAAAAAATTTTTTTTTTTGAAAGTTAGTTAATAGAACCTATAAAAAATAAGGATTAAATATTATGTTTTAATTTTTTTTTATTTTTTTTTTGTGAAAAAGTTAAGAACCACAAAGAATTTTTTGTGCTAGATGCGGCGGAAACGTCTTTTTAAATTAATTTTTCCTTTTTTTTAAATATTCTTTTAATGACCTGAGTTATTACCAAAGAACCAATAAAAACATTTGAAAAAAATTAATTTTTTTAAATACTTTTAAAAAAAGTATTTAATTTCAAGCAAAAAAAAATTCTTTCCTTTTGAAAAAATGAGCAGAAAAGCTATTACCTATGAAGATCGTGTAAAAGTGGTGCATTTTCACCAGGAAGGTAAATCCACTCGCGAAATTGGAAGAATAGTAAAGCGATCATATAGTTCGGTGCTAACAATCATCAAAAGATTCAAAGAGACAAAATCTTACGTTGATCGCCATCGTTCTGGAAGACCGCGTTTGACGAAACCCAATGATGATCGCTTTTAATCAGGTTGGCAAAGAAAAATCGAACCATACCGTCGTATGAATTAAGAAGTGAATGGAAGCTTTCAAATGGACGTCAAGCCTCGGCATCACTTGTGCGTAGGAAACTATTAGGTAACAATATGTTATGGAAAAAAGCTGTTCTAAAACCGCGACTTACCAAACGACATATAAAAAAGCGAAAAGAATTTTGACAAAGCGTCAAAGAATGGTCTAAACAAAAATGGAGGACAGTAATGTTCAGTGATGAGATGAATATCGAGGTTGATAACCAAAAAAACCGAATTATGATTCGCAGGCAGCCTTCAGAAAAATATAATCACGATTGTATCGTTCAAAGAACAAAACAAGGTAGCGGGTCGGTTGGAATATGGTGCTGCATGACATATTATGGTCTCGGTATGTCTAAATTATTTGATGGTCGACTCAACTCTACTTATTATGTCGATATTTTAAATAACAACTTGTTACCGTCAATTGATGCACTTGAGCAAAGCGTTCCGTTCATTTTTCAGCAAGACAATGCACCATGTCACAGGGCTAAAATTGTCTCTGAATGGTTCGAAAGTAAAAATATTGAGCGTCTAACTTGGCCACCAAATAGCCCAGATCTAAATCGCATTGAAAATCTTTGGAGTTGGCTTGATAAAGAGATTGCCAAGAAAGCACCAAGGAGCCTTGAGGAGTTGCGCAATATTTTACCAGCAATACTTGGAAATGTTCCCAAACATATTTTAGAGAATTTAATAGACTCAATGCCAAAGCGTATAAATGAGTGCTTAAAAATTCATGGTAGAATTACGCGGTATTAGGTGGTAAAAATTATCGTTTTTTATTCTGTGGTTCTTAACTTTTTCACAATTTTTTTTAAATAAAAATTACCTATAAAACTTTAAATACATTTTTTATATTTGTTTAAAAGTTTTTATCACTATTATTATTTTTCATTTTGTTTGTCTATTTTCTAAAATTTAATATTATTATTCTTTTTACCAGAAAAATATATTCGGTTAAAAAAGAATTTAAAAATAAAAATAAATTATGATTTGTTTTTTTTGTGGTTCTTAACTTTTTCACAACACTGTATATATATATATATATATATATATATATATATATATATATATATATATATATATATATATATATATATATATATATATATATATATATATATTTATATATATATATATATATATATATATATATATATATATATATATATATATATATATATATATATATATATATATATATATATAAATTAAAAAAAAACACTTATCTAATTTTTATCTTTTACTTTAAGTTTAACCATTGCTGGATCATTAGAAAGAGTTACTAAATCTCAAAAAAAATTCTCATAATAGTTATAAATTATTATTAAAAAAGTTTTAATTACTATAGTTTTTTGGTTAACGGAAAGTTACAGAAAGTAATTACTAAATAAATTTCCTTGGAATGCACAGTGGGTCAGAAGTGACATTTTCTAGCCAAAACCTCTAAAACCAAAATTTTTTTATTTTTTTTAATTAGAAACAGTTTATTATATTGAAAAACATAATTTGTGGAAAAAATAACATTTGTTTTTTAAAAACTTTAAATTTTATTACATAATTACGCAAATTATTAAAAACTCATTTATTTTCCATTTATAAAAAATTCCGTTTTTACCCAACAAAATTAACAACAAAGATATTATTTAAATTTATGTTTCACGCAGAGTATTCTATCATTGGCTCTTGCAATAGCACATAAAAGGCGATCAAAATGGTCTATAATATTTTTTTTTCCGATCGCATTTTCTTGTAAAGTTTTCACGAAAAATCTTAAAAATCTTTTTGGTAGCCTCTTGAGCCTGTTCAGAAAACATACCTAATGGAAGAGTAAATAGTTCGATGACTTCATAGCCGTGAATCAAAATCTTATGAAGTGTTTGGGTCATAGGATACCAAGGGTACAGGAATACAAAGAGCGAAGCAGTTTCCCAACAGAATGTTTTAAATTTGGATGAGTTAATTTCATAACCACTTGATATTGTGGCCAGAATAATATGAAACCTTTTCACAAGATCTACATCGATGTTCATTATACTAGCTGAGACATCCTATTGATGAAAAAATTGCCTAGTTGTGTTGCCATCGTTTGATGTACCTGCCCCACCTATTCTCGGTTGGTCTATGACAAGATCTATCCTTGTTTGAAATTCAGCACAGACTTCAAGCTTTCTCAGTTTAACAATATTTTTTTCGTCTTGATTTCTAGTCTGCCACTTCATAATCGGCATCTTATAAAAGATATGGAGCATGCATTCTAAAAACCTTATCCAAGCATGCAAAGTTGAAACGCCATGTTTTATATTGCCTTCTAAATTTTTTTTCGAACAACTAAAGATAAATTGTTCATTTCGATTGAAGATGCACCACACACTGAACAGCATTGGTATGAGTTGGTTGCTGTGGAAATAATAGTTTGAATTTTTCCATCTATCATTGTTAAATTTACAATATGTTGTATTTCAGGTACAACAGATAATGTTATCTCTTTAATAGAAGCCATAATTGACTCATATTCTGCTAGAAATCTCAGAGGTCTGCAGTAATTAGTTGACGATGGTTTCGGATTTCTCCAAACAACCTGTTTTTTGTCATCTTTGAAACAATATAGTTCTAAAGGAACCAAGCAAGTTATGAAAAGTGATTCATCTGAATGAAGTTCACTTAAAACATCTGACAGTTGTTTATAAACAGATTGTCCTGTTGCACCATCAAAACCAGCTTTGCATATTATAAATAGTTTAGTACAATCTTTAAACACAGGTGAATTTAACACAACACTATAAGCTGAACATATTCTTGATGCAGTTTGAAAAAGAAGAGCTTGTAATGGATCCTCTGCAGAGTAGTCACTAACCTGAATGTTTTCAGGGTAGCATTTATTTTTAGCCTCTTTTACAATATGATAGGATGGTATAGAGAGCTGAATGGAAAAGCATTGTTTCTTAAATGCTGATAAGTTTCTGTGGATAATTTAGCATCTAAGACTAGCGCCAATGATTGTTCTGAAGTAAGTGATTCTGTCAATAATTCTTTGTTGCATATTTTTTTAACCACTTTTGCTTCTACAAATCTTTTATCCCTTTTCAAACTTTTACTTGCTGCATATAAAAGTTCGTTTAAATTATATTTACTCAAAAGCTCTTTAATTATGCGATCTTTAGTTCTCACAGACGCATCTTCAAACAAAATCGAAGGGCGTCCACCTTAAAGTATAATATTATTTTATTAATTATTAAATCGTTGTAATAATAATACAAACAAATTATACACATTATAATAAATTTACACATAGTTAAAGTAAACATACCACAGGTTTTTGTTTCGATTTTTTTTTTTTTACAGTCAAATATAGTTTGGTTTAACCAAACTTTATATCTTTTTTTAAATACTGCACTTGTTCTATTCTATTTTTTCCACTTATTTTTAGCTTGGTAAATGAATTTTGAAATAATTGACAAGTTATCATTAGATTCTTCAAAATTGCTTTGGGAAACAAAACTCGAAACCTTTGCATGTGAATCATCATTTTGTAGTAAATTATTTTCCATTATATAATTCATAAGACATCTCCTATCCATTTTTAAGAGATTGTCTGTTCAATAAAATACTTTAAATTTGAAAGAAAGTAATTTAAAATGTTTTTATTAAAGTAATTTTTTTGCGAGCAGTAACTATGAAACTCAGTTCCTTTCCTTTATTTCTCATTGGTTGTTATCGTGTTTTTTATTTTTTACATATAATTTTATTGTTTTCGGAAATTATAAAATAAATAATAAATGTTATGCCCCAAACTTGTACTACGAAGAAGTATATATTTCATATTTTATCACAGTCTCTGAGTTTTTATTACTTTAAAACAGTAGCATAAAAAATTAGGAATAATGGTTTCAATGCGATCTAAATGTTCATTGAGCAAATACGAGGAAGTTACTGGAAAGCAATTAAAAAATACAAAAATATTTAGTTTTAAACTTATGTCTTTAATAAAAATTATTATAAAGTCAAACTGCAGTTTTTAAATTTCAAATCTTCTTAAATTTTTTGTTATCGATCAAAAACGCATTAACAAGAAACGTGGACGTAGTTAATTGAATTTAAAAGTGTATTCGTTTAGGCAGCTTTAGGCAGCCAATTTTTATACCACAAGATCAATGTCATATTGGTATTCAATTATATATCATTTTAAGCGGTTGATCCGATGGTTTTAAATAATATTTTTGAAAAAAATAAAAACTTAAAACTCAAAATTATTGATGTTTGCATTGTTGAAAATATTTATATAAAATGCAAAAAATATTTTTTTTTTTATGTGATTTAAATATTAACATAATACTATATAAGTCATTTATAAGTTAAAAAATAAATTTAAACTTCTCTGAAATAAGAAATCAAAGTTTTCAAAAGATGTAAAAAAATAAAATTTTCACACTTTTTTGTTGTTATTGATAAAAAGTATTTAAGAAAATATTTAAACAACAAATATGGCGTTTTATTGAAAAATTATTTTTTAATAAAATTCAATTTCTGGCTTATTAATATATTGAGCAAAATTTGCCTTTTTCAAAATTTCAAAATTTAAAAACCTTTTTGTATGGTTTTGCCGGCTTCTGACCCACTGTGGAATGGGGATAGTTTAGTTTGGTCATTTGTTTTTATAATTTTTTAATAGGTAATTATTTTCGTGCCTACATTTAGAATCTAACGAAAATAAATACCTCTTAAAAAATTATAAAAACAAATGACCAAATTAAACTATTCCTTTTCCAAAGAAAATTATTTAATAATTACTTTCTGTAACTTATTTTTATTTTTTTTATTTTTTTTATTTTTTTATTATTATTTATTTATTTTGCCGTTGATAAATATTACAAAAAAGAAATTACAATAAAAGAAAAATCCTGGCCGGAGCAAGAAGAAGACAGGTTGTCTTATCACCGAGCCCCGTCACACAAAAATTTACATGCACAATAAATGATAAAAGGCAAAAAGACAGTATAAATACAAAAACAAAAACAAATCAAATACTTCAGCAATAAAATAATTTGTTGCCAACAATCTTCAAGCAGGATAATTTTAAAAATAAAAAAATAAAAACGACAGAAAATCATAAAAGTTATAAAAACACAAAAAAAAAATGCGTTATTTAATTAAAAAAAAAAGCAATATACAGTATCGGACAAAACGAGTGCAACCAAATAATGCTAATTTAGTTTCTTTATATAAAAGTGCTGCATTTTTTCAATTTAGACAAATAACTTTGTAACTGTTTAGAGACAAAGTTCTTCAAGTTTTATATATCACAAAGTTCATTATTTGTACACGAAAAATATTAAATTAATAAAAAGTATTAAAAAAAGTTGATTTCCTTCTGGACAAAACAAGTGCAACTCGACAAAAAGTTGACCTAGCTGTATTTCGCTATCAATATTTCGTGGCGAATCCTTTGTTGTAAATCACAGCCTTGCATCTTCGAGGCATAGATTCGATCAGGTTATCAATGAAACTTTGTGGAATCGCTCCCCAGGCCTTTTGGATTTGTTCAAACAGTTGATCTTTATTACGAACACCTTCACGATTAATTCTGCGGTTGAAGATCTCCCACAGGTTCTCGATAGGGTTGAGATCCGAAGATTGAGGCGGCCAATCAATCACCGATAGGTGGTTGTCTTGAAACCACTGTTTGACTACTTTTGCAGTGTGTTTCGGATTGTTGTCTTGCTGAAAAATCCATTTCATTGGCATATTCCATTCAGCAAAAGGTAACATAACATCTTTCAGGATATTTTTATTCATGAAACGATCCATTATTCCATCGTTTCGATGTATTGGACCTAGACCGTTAGCAGAAAAATACCCCCAGACCATTACATTGCCTCCACTATGCTTCACGGTCTTACGTTAATGCTTATGGCATTAACGTAAATCAAGGCGTTTTCCGGCCGGTCGACGTACACGGCAAATGCCATCGCTCCCAATGATGTTGAACTTCGATTCATCACTGAACAGGACAGTTCACCATTTCTGCACATTCCAGTCAATATGAGATTTAAGTAAACAGGAGTCTTTTCTTCTAGTTTTTCAGTGAAATCAGCGGTTTCTTTGCAGGGCGTCGAGAAAACAATCCGGCTTCAACAGCACGTCGTCTGATTGTTCGGTCCAATACAGGCAGCTCTAATTGCTTTTGTATCTCGACTGATGATATCCAGGAATCCTTCTTGACGGATCTGGCGATCATAGAATCCTCTCTAGAAGTGGTGGAACGCGGTCTTCCACCTTTGCTTTCTGCTGCCAACTTCCCCGTAGAACGATATTTGGAATAAAGTCTTGATACGGTCCATTTTTTCACGCGATATTTATCACAAATACTTTTTGTGACATTCCACTTACGTAATCGCCAATAATTTTCTTTCTTAGTTCCAATCCAAGACTGTTGGGAGCCATATTTTGCATTTGAAGTCATAAAAATAATAAAAATAAATAATCACGCTTCTCAAGGCTTACCGTGTTACATTTACCTTGTGATTATACAATAATGCTCTGTGGAACACAACGTCTTGGTTGGATGTGGACTGTATTGATGTAATAAAACACTTGTTGTATTTCACTTCTTGTATTGATGTTCTTTGATAAAACACTTTGATAAAACTCACTTCGATAAACTGTCTTGATAATACTGACCGATTGACTTCCATATACTGACTGACTTACATGTCGATTTACATGTCTCTTATATAGTAAAATGAACCTGTGTGAACATGTTCTGGAAGATTCTAGATGCTTCTTTTTGATGCTTCTGAAAGCTTCTGGATGCGTCTGGATGCTTCTGAAGGTTTCTGGATACTTCTGGATGCTTCCAGATGCTTCTTCTGGAAACTTCTGGAAGCTTCTGCATACTTCTAGAAACTTCTGGAAACTTCTGGATACTTCCTTTGATTATTAAAAAACTTCCGTGACGTTGACACGGACCAGACCTAAGAAAATGAAACAAACCAAAAAATTTGCACTTGTTTTGTCCGCTGCAAAATGGCACTTGTCAACGAAATTCTGCCTGTGTGCTGCCACCTTTCAGCTGATTGCTCATGTCATGGCATGCTATGACTCCAGACTCCTGAACTGTTTGCTGTGGTAGTATAGTTCGTTTCGTTTTTAAGACATGTAAAATTAGGAACACTTTTTAGCATTGTTCGATGTTGGTTGCAAATGTTTTGTCCAATACTGTATGTAAACATAAGTATTTGGGCTGATTATTTAATATCATCAAAAATATGAACGAAAAAGACTATTTTATTTTCGTTAACTTTTATACTAATGATTAGAAACCATTTTAATAAAAGCTAAAGAAAGTGATTAAGATTTAATTTATTTTTAAGCGATTCAGTCCAAACCTTTAAATTGTTTTCAAAAAAGGTATTTGAAATCTAATATATCGAATTCCATGTTCAGTAAATACCGTTTTGAATCATCATTAAAACTTTGCAAAGTGCAGTTTAAAACGAAGTTTTGTTTTTTACTAAAGATTGGAAGAAATTTTTTCCAAACTAAAGGTCCCCGATATTGAATTTGGTACGAACTTAATTTAAGAAGGTTTATGGGAACCACAAAGTTATTCACTGAAAATTTGGTTGAATATTAATGGGAGATTTCATTAAAGTAGGATTGAAATGTTACTAGAGAAAACCCACGTTTTGCTTTAAACATAAATAACATTACTTGATGAATATTAAGCTTATAAATATTTAAAGCTCCAAGCTGACGTAAGAGAGATTCGCATTGTGTTTTTCTATTTGCCCCAAATACTATCCTGCAAGCATGTTTTTGTTTACTATAAATTTTTTTAAGTTTAGTGTGATTTGTGCTACCCCAGGAAATGTTACAGTATGAAAGATAACTGTGTATAAACGAAAAATATAAATTTTTTAAAGACTCGTTATTAAGAAAAGGTTTTGTTCGGTATAATATGGCAATATTTTTTGAGATCTTACCTTCAATATATTTAATATGAAATTTCCATGACAATTTTTTATCTAAGAGCACTCCCAGAAAGTTTCTAGTCAATTCCCTTGTAATTATTTTATTATTGATTAAAAGATTGGGTAGTTTAAGAGGAATATTCTCGGCTTTACTAGGTTTATGGAATAGGATAAATTTTGTTTTCTCTACATTTAATGATAGTCGGTTACATATAAATCACTCGTTGATCTTATCTAATTCTTCGTTAAATATTTTAAAAAGAACAGTAATATCTTTGTGAGAATAAAACAAATTAGTATCATCTGCAAATAAGATAGTATTTAATACTTTTGATGATAAATATAAGTCATTTATATAGAACAATAACGGTCTTAAAATAGAACCTTGGGGTACTCCACAAGTTATTAAGTTGTTTTTTGAGTCTTTTGTTTCTTTAAGTAAAAATTGCTTTCTGTTAGTTAAGGATGATTTAAACCAAAGTAAACTTTGATTTTTAACACCATAGTTTTCTAATTTTTTTTAAAAGAATTTCATGATTTACTGTGTCGAAAGCTTTGGATAAATCAATAAAAACCCCTATTGTATAGCAATCACTATTAAATCCATTTGATATATGCTTAACCAATTCAATTATTGCATGGTTAGTAGAATGATTTTTTTTAAAACCGTATTGATTTTTATATAAAATCTTATTTTCAGATAGATATTTATAAAGTCTGTTGTACATAATGCGTTCAATTAGTTGAGAAAAGCAGGGTCAAATTTTTTTTGACCAACTGGAATTTTCGCTGCTAGGTTTGGGCCAACATCAAGAAAAAAATTGTTTAATTTCTCAATAATAACTTCTTTGATAAATCATTTTTCCCTCAATAATAAGTTGTTGCGGTAAGTTATTTTTTTCAATTTTATTTTTCCAAATTAAGTCTCTAATAACACTCCATGTTTTTTGAGGGTTTCCTTTGTTTTTTTCAAGCAGTTTAGCATAGTAATTTACTTTTGATCGTTTTTTAGTTTTTTCAAATAAACTTTTATAATTTTTGTAATTAGTTTCATTTTTATAAGTTTTATTTTTTAAATATTTATCATACAATTTTTGTTTTTTCCTTTGGGGATACAACCGACTTTGAGTTTATTACTTTCACAAAAAGGAAATGCCTTATCATACATTTTAGAAAATTGGTTTAGAAATAAATCACAAGCATTATTTACATCGTGTGATTGCAGTACAAGATTTCAATCGACGTAATTATTTAATAAATTTTTAAATTGGCATATGGAACTTTCATTGACTTGTCTCATGAATACTGTTGATTTGTGGGTAGCATTATTTAGAGTAACGCTCTCAGTAATAACGAATATAGGAAAATGATCGGTTAAATCAGTCTTGATTATACCAGTTTTAAAACGGCTATTATGAAAATTGTTAGTTATAACATTATCTAATAATGTCGATGATTTTTTAGTTACTCTTGTTGCTTTGTCTATAGTTGGGATAAGGTTGTATTCGAGAAGAATATCAATAAAAGTTTTTGCTTCACTATTTAAGGCATGGTTGAGTAATTCAATGTTGATGTCCCCATCTACGTAAACATGCTTTTGCATTATATTTTTTGTGTTTAGGAATGTGCGCAGATAAGTTTTGAATGTTTTTAAACTACCAGCTGGTGTTCTATAAATAGCATTGATTATAAAATTATTAGCTAATTTATTTATTATCTCAACGCATAATGCCTAACAATCTGTATTGTTTACATTAAGATCTTTACGCTGAATAAAATTAATAGAATTGTGAACGTATATGCTTGTACCACCACCAACGCAAATATCGCGCATTTGATGAACTGATGTATAGTTTCTTAACTCAAAATTAGAATTTGTTTCATTGCTTTTAAGCCAAGTTTCTGTGAAACAAATTATTTTAAAATCATGATTAAGTTCTCCCAATAAACACTTAAAGTTCTCGAAGTTTTTATTCATACTTCGAATATTAATATGCAATATTGAAAATTTATTCTTATTCTCACAGAG
>NC_088925.1:56195000-56345000 GCF_038396675.1 Hydra vulgaris
TAAACTTAATAAAGCGGTTGGACGAAATCAATGAGGATATCAATGGATATATTGTTATTGGTTCTTATGACATCATTAAAAATATTCTTTTTAAAATTTTTAATTACTCAATTAAACAAGCAATATTTCCAGACCCTCTCAAATTAACTAGAGTTACTCCAATTTTTAAAGGAGGTGAACTTACTAAACTCAATAACTATCGCCAACTTTCAGTTCTGCCTGTTCTTTCAAAAATTTTGGAAAGAATTTTGCATAATAGAATATATAACTATCTAAATATAAATAAAATATTATACAACAATTAATTTCAATTCAAAAAAAAAATCTGCTGAACATGCAATACTTCAACTTACTAGAAGTATTGCGAATCATTTAAAAAATCACAATAGGCATCTTCATACACTTATCAGAAGCTTTTGACACTATTGATCACGAAATACATTTAAAAAACTACAACTTTATGGAATTGCAGGGAATGTATTATTATTATTAAAAAATTATTTAAAAAATTGGAAACAAGTTAATAAAATAGATTCAACCTCATTATAAAATTTATTAAGTATATCGAGCGGAGTTTCACAAGGATCTATACTAGGACCTTCCCGGCGGGCACAACATTGTTGATACAACGTTCAATAAACAACAGGTTTGACAAAAAAATGAGAAGAAATTGTTTAAAAACGTCGATTTACAAAAACATTACAACGTGTAACAACAAATAACAATAAATATAGGATTTGTGCCTTGTGTCAAACACACAAAATCTTGAAGAAATACAAATAAGTTAGAACTCTGTTAGAAAATAAAATTTATATACAGTGATTTATAAATTTTATTTTGTAAAACTTAATACAGTGAAAATTTAAAATAGTCTTTTCAACACTTGGCATTTAAAATACTCCCACCACTGTGTGTATATATATATATATATATATATATATATATATATATATATATATATATATATATATATATATATATATATATATATGTATATATATATATATGTAAGAAACAAATACTCGTGTCTATACATACATACATACATACATACATATATATATATATATATATATATATATATATATATATATATATATATATATATATATATATATATATATATATATATATAAATATATGTATATAACGTTAGTGAAAATAACGTTATTACAACGTTAAATATAGTTGGTCGACGTCGCCCAACATAACCTATCCTAAATCCAACGTTGGCTCGACGTTGGGTGCCCACTGGGTTTGCTTTTTTTAATTTATGTTAATGATTTCTATAAAGCAGCAACTTTGACAACAATTATGTTTGCCGAAGACACAAATCTTAATTTAACTGACAATAACTTACCAACACTATTCAACAAAAGGAATAATAAAATCATTAAAATTTCTAACTGGTTTAAGTCAAACAAACTATTAATAGATATTAAAAAAAACTAAATGAATCCTCTTTTACCCAGCTTGAAAAAAAATTTTGTATTTCGAATATACCTTCCTTATATATATGTATATATATATATATATATACATATATATATATATATATATATATATATATATATATATATATATATATATATATATATATATATATATATATATATATATATATATATATATATATATATAAATATATGTATATAACGTTAGTGAAAATAACGTTATTACAACGTTAAATATAGTTGGTCGACGTCGCCCAACATAACCAACATAACCGACGTCGCAACATAATGTCGCCGTCGCCCAACATAACCAACATAACCGACGTCGCCCAACATAACCTAAATCCAACGTTGGCTCGACGTTGGGTGCCCACTGGGTTTGCTTTTTTTAATTTATGTTAATGATTTCTATAAAGCAGCAACTTTGACAACAATTATGCTTGCCGAAGACACAAATCTTAATTTAACTGACAATAACTTACCAACACTATTCAACAAAAGGAATAATAAAATCATTAAAATTTCTAACTGGTTCAAGTCAAACAAACTATTAATAGATATTAAAAAAAACTAAATGAATCCTCTTTTACCCAGCTTGAAAAAAAATTTTGTATTTCGAATATACCTTCCTTGTATATTGATAATACCGAAATAAAGAGAGCTAAAGTTACTAATTTCTTGGATGTTTACATTAATGAAAACTTCACATGGAAAATTCATATTAGCAACCTAAACAATAAAGTTGCTAGTAGTATAGAAATGCAATTAAACTTAAGACCTTTTTTAAATAAATATGCTTTAACTCAATACTCATTAATTATGCTAATCCTGCACGAGATGTTGTAAATAAAAGTATACTAGAACTTCTTTATCATCAACAGAAGCGTATTGCACATCTTATAAACTTTAAAGACCGTTATACATTTGCAGGCCTCTTTAGCTTAAAATGAATATTCTTAATGTATATCAACATAATGTATATAATATTTATGTATAAATGCTTTATGTATAAATACTTTATGTATAAATGCTAATGTATAAATGCATTATCTAGAAATGCTTTATGTATAAATGTAAAACTCACACTTCCCCTTATCATTTTTCTAATTTATAATTTATACTCGCATAAAAAAAAAAATTACTATCTTCGAAATAAAAACTTTATCCAACTTTTTTGCATACAAATGTTGTTAAATCTTGTATCTCTTATCGAGGAGCTTTTTTATGGAACAAAAAGGTTTTGAAATATTTTCATTTTACTCAGGAATGGAATTATAACACATTCAAAGGAAAATTTAAACAGATAATTTTATCTATTAATAGCATACTCTTATATTTTCAATTTTATAAAGTAATATTTTTAAAATTCAATTGTTAGTATTTACATATATGAACTTTATATATCTTTTACTTTTATTTATTTTTACTTTTGGCGAGAATATATATTTTACACAACAAATGTAACGATGTATTTGAAAAACAAAGCGGTTTTTGATGACAAGATCTTAAGGTCTTCTACGAGACCCCGAGTTCTTCCTTAAAAACTTAAATAATATTGTAATCATTCTATTATATTATTGAAATTATTATAATTGTAAAACGGCTAATATTGTAAAACATATAAATAAAGAACAAAAAAAATTATTAATAAACGTTGCATAATTACTTCTTTTTCATTGTTTTATTTATGGAGTTTAAAAAATGAAGTACCATATTAAATTTAGACCTAGTGTCAACAATTATAATTTAATTAACAGTTGAGCTAAAAATGCTACACTTAAACCCCATCGCCTACTATAATAACACGGCCGGACATCTTGCTTTTCGGAGCGGAAAATTAGAAGGGCAACTTTTTGACTTACATAAACGTCTTTTAAAACAGTTTATTCAAATATTTCTAATATGGTTCACACATGTACTGTAGTTTACAAAAACCTGGATATAAAAAGAGAAAGAATCAAATTGATTTTATTTTTAAAATGCATATGCCGTTTGGATTTCCAGAAAATTATCCTGACTTATTAAATCAGTGGGTAATATTTATCAATCGGAAGTTATGGAAGCCTTGTAAAACTTGGCTATTTGTGCTAAACATTTTGAAGAGAAGTATTTAAAAATTGGCAAAAGAGTAACATTAATTTGGGATTCAAATCCCCTTTTAACTATTTCTTGCTTACCTGAAAAAATACCATTATCAGTATTTCCAACTACATTGAAAGGTAGAAAGCCACCGTCTGTCTGTCATCCATCAAATAATCAGGATGAATACAATTTATTTATAGAGAAAGATAAAATTTAATGTTTAAATGATTTAGATAATGTTAACCTAGAAGGGTATCAGCTCAAATTATATAATGACAAATACATATTTTTTAAGTTAGAAATTAACTAACACTTAGGTATTATAGAAGTTACAGAAACAATTGTAGTTGATGAATTTATGGATGTTTCCTTGTTTTATAAATCATCTTATCTTCCTTTTTCTCCATGGTTTCGAAATATTGGCTGTGTATTAGACAAAAAAGTGTACTGGAGAATTTTCCAGCATATATAAAAAACTATCATGAAGAAAATAGTTTATCAAATGATTTCATGACTGAACTCAATAAAATAAAATACAAAAATCCATTTGATCCGCCAAAGTTTTCTTCTAATTTTTTACAATATTCCCTTATTCTTCGATATACATCAACGCAGGCCTATAAACTCTTATTAGAACAGTTTTCTCTACCATCATTTAGACTTTTGAAAAAAATTAATAAAGGTGGGGTAGAACCGTTGAAATCTGTAAAATGTTTACTAAACCAAAATAAAATTGACAAAGACATAGTGCTGCTGATGGATGAAATATATTTGCCAAAAGAAGCATAATATCAAGGTGGTAGAATGATAGGTGTAGATAATGAATGAATTTTATATAAAGGCGTAATGACCTTCATGACTGTTTCTTTCAAAAAAAAGTTTAACTTTGTTATAAGAGCTATACCCGAAATTAAAATTGAGGGTAAATGGCTAGCTGTCGAGTTGATGAGTGCATTACATCTCTACAAGAAAATGGTTTTCACGTACGTGGTGTAATTTCTGATAATCATTCCACTAATGTTTCTGCTTTTTTATATTTGATGCATAAATGTAAGAATACCAACCATGTTGTACCAACCATGTTAGTAGTATTACTCATCCTTCAAAAAAAGACAGTATAATATATTTATTTTTTGACGCTGTTTATCTTCTCAAAAATATACAAAACAGTTTACTAAATTCCAAAAGTTTTACATTCCCTGCAATTTTGTTTTGACCATTTTCATGATGTTATTGATGCACATGCTGATGTAACGTCATGGAAGTTACTTCATGATGTATACGATAAAGACCAATTACTTCAGTCAAATTTAAAAAAAGTTCCAATTATCTTATAAATCACTTCATCTAGGAGATAATAAACAAAGTGTATCACTTGCTCATGCAATATTTGATCCTACAACTTCTACAGCTATTAAAAGTTATTTTAAAAATGGCAGTACCTAATACTGCAAATGCTTTTGAAACATAATGTGTAAAATTTCTATATATTTATCAACTTTAAAAAGCTTGAGGCATCAATCCAGATTGATGCCTGACGCTACTATTATCCTCTATATATTTATCAACTTTAAAAAGCTTGAGGCATCAATCCAGATTGGACTGATGCCTCAAGCTTTTTAAAGTTGATAAATATATAGAGGACAAAAAGTAACAGTAAGCAAAAATACAACAACAATTATTATATTTAAAATGCAGCTGTTTTGGGTGACATGAAATCTTTATTTTTGCGCAATTTAGCTGAATGGATTGAAAATTAGCATTTATCTCAAGTTTCAAACTCTCAAAAGTTTACATTTAGTAAACAAACATCAGAAACTCTTAGAACCACTTTAAGAGGCAGAGCTTCACTTATTGAAGATTTAACTCAAGAAGGATATCATTATTTTATAATATCACGCTTGCAAACTGATTCATTAGAGCGAAGATTTTCAAAGTATCATCAAATGATTTGTGGCAGATTTTTAATTGGTTTGCGTGAACTTGAGACATCTGAGCGCATTTTAGCATTGAAAACTTTATTTAAAGAGCCAGTCAATATCTGGGTTAAAGATAAAAGAAAAGTGAGTTGTTATATATCTTTAATGAAATTATTTGTTGATAAATTGCAAGAAATTTTACCAGATATTGAAGAATACAATTTAGATTTAGAGAGCTTTGAAGTTGCTATAATTATTTTTGGTTATGTGGTTAAAAAGTTTATTAAAAAGATCAAATGTGGTGTGTGCAAAACTTTTCTATTAGCTGAATCTAGCGAGGTACAATGCCAATATTTTGAAAAACTATTGATTTTACCAGCTATTGATTTTAAACATTATGTTTCAAAAGCATTTGCAGTATTAGGTACTGCCATTTTTTTTATAAGAGATTCAACTCTTTGTGATCGATATGTTGCAGAACGAGTACTTAGATTAAATGATTGTACTACTTCATTTTTATGCGATGAACATCAAGTTATTGGAGTGAAATTTATTGAATCGCAATGTTACAAATATTTATTTTAACAATGAACAGAAACAATTTTCTGATGATATTCGAAAGAACCGTGGAAAGGATTTTAAAAGCAGACAGAAAAAAGTTGAAGCTGAATTAGGTGAACTAATCAATGCTAAATTGACTATTTCAATTGTATATTACTCCTTTATTATTAGGTTTTTGTTTATTGTTTTATATATCTCGTTAATATTATTGAGATGTTATTTTTGAAATATACTTTTTATGAGGTACACATTTATGCTAATAGAGTCATTGCAAGTTTTAATATTTTATTATTAAATAAAGTTATTATTTGATAATAAAATATTAAATAATAACTTTATTATAATTTTTTATTGATGAATAAAGTACAATATAATTTTATTATATTTTAGCGGTGTAATTTTTTTTAAAAACATAATCATCAGACAAAGGAAAGTGTCTAATTTATGATACATTTATCATATTTGTCAGACAAATTTTATTTTATATACACACTTCCGTAAATAAAACCTCTGTAAAAATTATAGTTTCAAGTGCGGTAAGTATGGCCAATCTTTTATACGATATATATTTCTTTTGAAAAGTTACCCTTCTAAGTTTTTGCTCCGAAAAGCAAGATATCCAGCGGTGTAATTATGGTAGGCCATGTAAACCCATAACTAAATGTTTCAAAGGTAAGAATTTCATCATTTTTAATCATTTAAAAAGTCCTTTAAAAAATTTCAAAGATTGTATAACAACAAAGCCATCAACAACACAACTATCAACAACATTGTCATCAACAACACAGCCATCAACAACATAGCCATCAGTCATAAACAATAAAACAAGATATTATTGATCACTGTTATTGATAAACTTGTTTTTGATGTCACAAAAAGTAGCTTCATCCTTTTTAAGAAACGTATCTATTTCATCATATAATGTACTTCTAATATAAAGGAATCTGAGATAAAGGCTCTCCCACCCAAACAGAGGGAGCATTTTTTCGTCGACGTTTTCCTCGACGCACCATAACTGTATCAATATTTGGAGGGTATATATCAATATATAAGTTTATTAAGATTATATTATATGCAATTATTTAAAAATATACTATATATAAATGACATGACATTTTATCTGGTCTGAAGGTGAAGAAATAATTCTTTTTGCTGTAAAAAAATAGGCCTACAAATAAAATCCGGTTGCACGATAAATAGGCCTGTAGTAGAGAGCGTAATAATTTTAAGCCTCGCAGAAATAGCTTTATGATGGTGGTTATATTTTTTGTTTCTCAACTATCATATTTACCACTTGTTACCGCTGCTGCATTATTACCTAGCTTGTTATTATCGTTACCACGGTAGTAACGGTTTGACATATTACGGTAACACTATGTGTAACCGTAATAACGGGTGATTACTAAAAATCTAGACAAAATTGCTTACATCATAATTCTATATGCAACTAATACTTATTTTTTTAAACAATTTTTAAAATGTTGCAAATTTATTCTTCTTTTGAAATATATATTAACTTTTATATAAGTATTTTAAATTTAGTATTAAAAATGACGTCAAACGAAGAGCTCCAGAGAAAACGTGTGTATGAGTTTTCAAGAAAATTCAGATAAACCTAAATCATTCACTGTTTCTCATTTTGAAGCAGAAAACTTATCAAGATCGACTTTATATGGAATTATTAAACGTGTAGAAAAAGATGAACCATTTGAAAGGCAAACTGGTAGTGGTAGAAAGCCGAAAATAATGACTAAGCGCGCCATCAGTCAACTTACCAAGCTTTTTGACCATAAATGTGGCATTTCTCAGCGTATAGCTTCAAAAAAGTTCAAATGCTCTCAGTCACTTATTTCTAAGACATTGAAAACCAAAACATCAATAAAAAAAAGAAAACAAATGAAGACTCCAAATCGACCTGAGAGCCAGAGAGCAAAAAACCGACGTTTGTGTGGTCAACTTTATAAAAATTATAAAGATTTTATTTGGGTTCTTGATGACGAATCTTATTTTACTCTCTCGAATAGCCAAAATAATGGTAATGATAATTTCTATTCAAGTAACATCGAATTAACACCAAACAATGTTAAATTTAAAGAAAAAAAGAAATTTGATGAAAAATTATTGATTAACGTGGTCATTTCGCATTTTGGCCTATCAACGCCATACATTGTACAGTCTGGAACAGCTATTAATCAGCATATTTATGTTGATGAATGTTTGACTTAAAAACTATTACCACACATCAAACAGCTTCCAAAAAATACCAAATACATATTCTGGCCTGATCTAGCAAGTGCCCATTACTCAAACAAAGCTGTTACGTTTTTGAATGAAAATGGTATAAAGTTTGTAACAAAAAGTAAAAACCCTCCAAATAAGCCTGAATGCCGTTGTATTGAGGATTTTTGGTCTTGTATCAAAGGAGATGTTTACAAAAATGGTTGGCAGGCAGAGAATTTGGATCAATTACGCTCTAGAATAATTTACTGTTTTAAGAAATTCGACAAAGAGCTTGGCAGAGTCTACTAGAAGAAGACTCGACACGATAAGAAGACAAGGTCTTGTTGAATTAAGATAAACATTTTTATTAAAATTAGAATAAATTTGCTATTTTATTCTTTTTAAACAATAATATAGGTCTACTAGATAAAAAGTTATTTAATTTTTAGTTTTGTCCAGATTTTTAGTAATCACTCGTTGTGTCAAACATTCCCACAGTAATACCTCAATTCCCGTTACCGTGTCCTCTCTAGTTTCTAGCATATCCTATCAATTACTTCAAAATTAAATCAAAAATAAGACATAACATAATAAGTATAACAAATATATGGGTTTACAACTCCCCCTTTTTGGGAAAAGCGGAAGTTTCATATGGTTGTAACTTTTTCCTTCGTAAATTTGCTTTCCTCCTTATGCGATGAAACAGGTGGTAATACTTGTTTTCATCATACCGTATAGAGCAATTTGACTTGGCTCGATTGCAGGGGTATGGGGAAGGGTCTTAAAAATATGTTAAAGAGGAAAAAGAACCTTAATTTCGTATGATACAGCAAAACAGATAAAAATAATTTATTTATTCAATTATTTATCACACACAGTGTCATTAATCATCTTTTTAACGTGATTAGTAATCTTTTGCCAGCACACATTCATTTAAAAAATAGTTAGTACTCAATAATATCTTAAACAGTTTTATGGATATACTTTTCCATGTTGATGTTTAATTGTGATTGAATCATTGCAGACTGGAAAATGATATTTCTGCTGTGATGGCACAATCATCAATATCTAAAGAAAGTCCTCCATATCTAGATTTTTTATAAAAAAAAAAAAAATATATTGTTTAGAAAAAAGTTGAGGAGGAGGGGGGAGGAAGACCTTCCTTCCCTAATCTCTCCTCCCCCACTTTATAAAAAGTGTTTCAAAATAAAAAGTGTTACGTTATTTTTAATTTTTTTTTCTGAATGCAATACAACTAGGCTTTCCAATTGGTTTTAACCAAGACCCAAAAACCGCGGTTTTTGTCAAAACCAATATAAATTAAAACCATCGGTTTTCAAAATCCGAATTCGGGAGTTTTTTTGTATAATCGCACATAAGAATATATTAAAACATTTTTATAAGTTATTAAATTATTACTTTGTTATTTAGATTATATTTTGCTGAAAAGCTTAACGTGTCTTTTCTTTTTCAAAGTTATTCACGAAATATAAAACAAATGTTCGAGTACTGAACAAAACACGCAAATATCTTTGAATATTGAAGTATTCAAAAACTCAAATAGGATAGCCTATTTTTTATTTTAAAGATTTTTATTCCTTAGAAAAACATACAGATAATTTTAGTTCCGTTGGATCCACAACTATTTTGCGAAATCATATTTTTGCGTCATTGAATTACTATCAATATTCCTTCTACTGACGTTATAGCATTGGCAAAACAATTAGCATCGGACAATTTTTAAGATATATTTATACGCCCTGACCGCACAGCAGCAGAACAAAGTGAGTTCAATAAATAAAAATCAGAAAGAAAAGCAGCTAATTCTGATCTTGACAAGCTTGGTAAAGTTGACAAGCCTTTTAGATTTGTCATCCGCAGCGATAAATTGCGATGCATTGATGTCTCACAGGAAGTTGAAATCAATGAACGTAAAAAGCATCTCGTCAAATGGAGAAATGCAAAAGCAGCCAGAATTGCAAAAACACAATGAATCATGAATGTTTACCTGCGAATATTTATTTAAATGCATTAAATAAAAAAATAAAATCTGCTAAATCTAACCCTAAAAATACATTTTAAAAATGTTTTTATACTAACGCAACTTCCTTTAATCCGGATAAAATGAACAAATAATCTGCACTTTGTGACATAAATATTTATGATTTAATCTTTATTTTTGAGACATGGTTTACTGAAATATCTGCTTCTTAATTGGACAACTACTCACTAGTAAAGAAAAATCGAATTAGTCACAGTGGAGTTGTTGCTATCTACATCAAGCGTGGTCTAGTCGTGATTAAGGTATCTGATTGTCATCTAAGAGAGATCTTAAATAAAAGCAACTCCGAGCAAACATGGTGTGAAATTAAAATTGGTAACGAAATTGTTCTTATTGGTTGTGTCTATAGACCACCTTTATCGCATATAAATGATATAAATAAAACAATTATATTGGCTAAGCAAGCTGTTGATAGAAAAGCGTATAGTTGTATGTTACTAGCAGGTGATTTCAACTTTCCGGACATCAAATGGCACGATGATGACAGGATCGAATTACTAAGTGGTCAAAATAGTGCGGCAAGTGTTTTTCTTGATAGTTTGGCTAATCATAACATAGAACAACTAGTTGATTTCTCAATATTTGAAGCATCTAATGGTAAAGCAAAAGACATTTTGGATTTAATTATTACAGACTTATCAACAAGAATAATCAACTTATCTAGCTCTCTGCCGTTAGGTATTTTGTTGCAAGGTCATGGTATATTGAGTTGGGATTATGTAGTCCTTTCTAAAAATGAGACTACTTTATCAAATAAAAAATATGACTTTAATAAAGGTGACTATATAAATTTCGGTAAAAAGATTATGGAAACTAACTGGAAGCAATTTTTTGAAAATAAAAATATTAATGAGTGCTATGAACATTTCTGCAATAAATATGATGACCTCAGCAAGCAATTTATTCCGTTAAAAAAAGTCCATACCACCCGTAATGCGCCGTGAATGAATGAGGAGGTACTAACTATGATAAAACAAAAAAAAACAACTGGGCAATTACTTATCTGCGACTAACTGGCAATCAGCGACACTGATTCGTGAATATAGGAAACTAAGAAGCCAAGTGCAGAAAGCATGTAAACGTCGTGTTCGAGTATTTGAAGCACAACTAGCATCAGATAAAAGTAATCTTAAAAGGGTGTACGCTTATGCTAAGGCGCAACAAAATGTTCATGTATCTTCTAGTGCTATATCTGATGCAAAAGGTGAAACGTTAACAGAGGGAATACATATCGCAAACAGACTTAACGAACACTTCAAATCAGTTTTTGTTGATGATTGTAAAAGTAGTCAGTTACCTTTTTTTGAGAGAAGGCATTATCAAGAAGACTTAGGCGATATAATTATTAATTTTGAAGTGACGCTAGCTTATTTGATTTGAACCCGAATAAATCTATTGGTGGTAATAACATTAGTCCAAAGGTATTCAAAGATGCACAGCTCAAATGACTTACCCCCCTTACTTTACTTTCCAATAAAGCACTGTCCGAAGGCTCAACACTTTCAGCTTGGAAACAGTCACACGTCACCGTTGTTTAAAAAAGGAAGTCGTCTTGATGCCGCTAATTACAGACCAGTGTCAATCACATTAGCTCCATGTAAAGTAATGGAAAAGATTATCAGGGAACAGATAACTAAATAACTTGAAAAAACGAGCTGCATCTCACAAATATTGGCTTTTTAGACATTAATTGTCATAGATTTAAACTTTAATTAAATGAAAGCAATCTTTTTTCCCTTTTTCCCAATTTTGATATCAATTTACTTGCTTTGATATAACAATCGCTTTTTTTTACTTAAAGTTTATATTTCACAAATCATAAATTTTTGCATAATTTGTTAGTTTTGTTTGTTTGTTTTTTAATTATTTGTCATTTTATCTACGAGGACTTATTTAAATATATTACTATTACTATTACTAATAGAGAATCAAGCAGCAGCTCAAATCCACCAGTGGAAAAAAAATTAAAACCATGTACAGTTATTCACAAAAAAAAAGCCTTATAAAATTGTAGATGATCTAGCAACAGACGATGTTTCGATTGATACAATTACTAACACCAAATTTATTCACTCATTGATTGAACAAAGAGGAAATCATCTTCCAAAAAGTCCAACAACTGCGATGAATTTAATCCATCAAGATTTTTCTAATAAAAAGGAAGTGATGAAACAAATAGTTATTGAAAAAATTCAAATAGGACATAAATTTAGCCTAAAGCACGATGAATGCACATTTTTGATGCACATAAGGTTCATTGGTGTCAATCAATATGAAAGGGAATTTAAGAAAACATATAAAACTGGCCTAATTAGGATTTATGGTTCCTGCCTAGCTGAAAATTTAATGCAAAATATTTAAGGATCATTTAAATTCATTTAGTGTCTGGAAAAAGATATAGTAGGTTCTACTCATAACGGTGCCTCAATAAACAAGAAGCTTATGCAATTAACTGGCATTGTTGATCAGTTTTGCTTTAATCATGCAAATCATGTTGGTATATGCGACACATTGTAGAAGAGAAATACACACAAACGTACCAATTTCTTGGGAAACAGCAAGCAAATCAAAAGAGGATAAACATGGAATTTACAATGATTGTTTTAGATTTTTGAATAAATAAAAAATGAGAATAATGTTGAATACCCTGAAATTTTGATAAATGCACGAAAAGTAGTGAAATTCATAAAAATGTTATTAGTTCGTAATCACATTTTTCAGAGGAAAGTTACTGAGGAAATCAGTGAAGAAATCTAATTGTATCTCAATGTTCTTTATCGTTATGTTTCACTTTTTTCAATGCGCCTTTGTTAATTGTTTCTTCCAGACATTTACAGAAACAAATGCTCTTGAATTAATCAACAAGCTAGATTTTTTTTTTCTTTTTCTTTTTAGATGCCCCAAGAAGTCCTAACGGTCTTGTCACAGAAAACCCCGGAAGTGCATTTAACCCGGAAGCTCAGGCCTCCTTCCTTACCGTGACACAAAAATTTGTCCAGAGCTCGTTTCAAACCTGGGTTCCTGCTTATAAAGCAAGCGCTCTAAACACTGCGCAACTGCTAAGATATTTTAGTTGTTAAAAAAGACTTTAAATTTTGCTGGAAAACTTGCATTTAGGCTTTTTGGTTTTTCTTAAGGATGAATTAAACACACTTCTTAATAAAGAAAGAATCATCCACTTGCCTAAATTCACTGATCAATTCAAACAACTTAAGCAAGTTTATGTTGTACCATAATACGGGAAAAAGAACAGAAAATCTTAAAAATGTGATACTCTCAATAAAGCCCATATCAACAGATGTCGAACGCATTTTTTTGAGCTGCTCTAGTTTCTGCACAAAATCAGATAACGATTATCTGATGAGTCGTTAAAATCTTTCGTTTTCTTAAAATTGTTTTACAATAAATATAAGTCATTGAGTGTTTTATTTCGAAATAAAAACACAATGTTAGAACACTTTGTTTAATAACTTTTAAGAAAAATAATAACTTTTAATACTTTTAAACGAAAAATAATAACTTTTAAAAAAAATAATGCAAGATAAACTAACATAAGTTTTATTATTTAACAAGAAAAAACCGAAAACCACGGTTAGCCGCGGGGTTTTTTTTAATTAAAACCGAAACTGCGTTTTTTTATATATGCGGTTTTTTGGAAACCCTAAATACAACTTAAAATAAAAAAGTAAATAAAAATTAAAGATAAGTAATGATGTAAATAATAATATCGCTTTTTAACAAGGGTAAAAATTGAAAAATCAAAGAGCTTAAGATTAAAAATAAATTATTTGGGAGAAAAGAACTCCACAAATTTGGCCCTCGTTATGTTATTGAGAATTCGGATTGTTTTAACAAAGTTTTTGGTACTTGATAATTAAGCAACGGTTTGTTTGATGTTTTTAATCTATAATGAAGAAAAAGTAAGGCAGCATGTTTTTTTTTTATTTGAGTCTTAATTTTTTTTTTTATTTATTTGAATTTTCATGCTATATTTTAATATACAATGTTTTTATATCCGAAGATATTGTTTGCTCTGCATAGGAACAGCCACAAATAGTCATTTAAATCAATTCAAAGTAGCGTCCGTTATTGACCAACGTATTTTGCGTACCGAAATACTACTCAAGCGCTGAGATGGCGGTGGCATGGTTTGAACTTGTATCGTTTAACAGTCCGGTTTATAACTTTTCGTCTGACGCTCTAACTAACTGAGCTATCTAGCAGATGATATTTCAAACTAAACACGAATAATAAAAGAATATTATAAAATATTAATTGATCAACATAAATATTACCATGTATGTAAAACAATTCTGAAAGCAATTGGTTCTGGTTATGATATTGAGCCAGAAACATCTCATAATTATTGCAAAGGAACCACTAATTTAATTTTATAAATAACTGGTATGTTATACCACCTAGTGTTCACAAACTTTTGAAGCACGGAACTTAGGTACTTTCACTTTTAGGACTTATGCTTGATTTTATTTAGAAGAGTAAAAATAATATATATATATATAAAGAGAAAGTGAGAGAGGCGGTTCTACAAATAAAATGAGGGGAAGGGGGGTGAATCCTTAAAAAGTACTAATTGGCTTCTTATATGAATGTTGTTGTAATGCTGTTTTGAAATGCTTATACTATCAACAAAGTGCTCGATGAACTGAGCTAGAGCTGTAATATTGTAGAAAAAAAGCTACGATGTTTTCACAAAAGATATTTTTGACATGGATGTTGCAAATGAAATTGCAAACAAAATCAGAACAAATATTACCAACGTTTTTGCCATGTATGTAGCAACTGGCATTGCGAGTGTAGTCGATGTTGAATCAAATATTGTTAACGTTGTTGCCATGGATGCAGAAAATGACATTATGAGCATAGCCGATATTGGATCTAATATTGCCAACGTTGTTAAGGGGGCACAGCACCATAGACAAGTCTTTAATATTGATAGTTAAACAATTTTTACTTCATATACAGTAAATATATAATAACACTAAGAAAAAATAATGCAAATAAAAAGAAAATTGGTGTTAATATGGGTAATGGGCAATTTTTAATTTGCGGAGACTTAAAAACTACCATTTTTTGGGCCAAAAAAAATTCAAAATGTAAGAGATCACATAGAATAAAAATTTGCATATAAATAGTTTGATGTTAGAATTATGCGTTGAATCTTAAAAACTTCATTACTTATTTCTTAAGGCCGGGCATCTTTTTCTTAAATAATTTTAAAGCAATGCTAATTCACCCTCCCGTGATGAATAAAAAGTGACTATCCTTTGTTGTTAACACTAACATTCATATAATTTTGAGGTTTACTGTACATCTTGATGCATAGTCAACAAACTGTCTAAATATGATAAGTTTTAGTCAAATTGTTTTTGACTAAAACTTATCATATATATCCTTGCCACAGTCAAACAAAGTTACTATAATACTGATATCTAATCAATAACGTTTTAAAAAAATTTAAGGAAATTATATGTATAACAATAATTAAACTTGTATAATTATTGTTATAAATATAAATATTTACAAATTGTAAATAACAACTTAAGTTCAAAAGCAATTCTTCTTCAAAAGCAAAACTTCTGATTTCGATTTTGCTTTTTGAACTATGTGCATAATTCTGGACACAAAAGAAAGTTAAAAATCTCAGCTAACATTATTATCTAAACTATTCAGTTCCCTGTTTTATTACAACAGATATCAATTACTTCAACCTTTATGCCATTTAACTTCTTATCAAAAACTGTTTTGCGCTTTTATCTTTAATTGAAACTCCAGAGCTTTCCTGTCGAATGTCTGTCGAATTAGAGTATTTTTGTTTTAACTTTCAGTAAAAAGTCGAATAGGTGTGTTTTTTGTTGTTTAGATAGAAGTTTACGAGATGATATCTCCACTTTAGTTTATATGCATATTTTTAAACTTCTTAGGTATACTATTTAAATAAATATATATATAGCTAAACAGAAACAAGATTATCTTATAAAGTATAACAAATTTTGATAAAACTTAAAATTAAACACATTTAAACCAATTTTTTAAACGGCAAGAATTTCAAAGTCAGTTAGTCAATTGGAAGAACCTCGTGATTTTTTAGCATTATGTCTTTTATATCGGTTTTACAAAAAAAAACATTTTTACAAATAAAAATTTAAAATTAAGTTAAAAATAGTTCTAAAAAAGTACTTAAAAACGGTTACTGTGTGCGTTGCTAGAGGACTTAAAATAACAAACATCTAAATAAATGAAATTTTGACTAATTTCAGCATTTATTTGGAATAAAAGTCATCAACATTTTGTAAAATATTTTGAGTCAAGTCAGGTCAGATTATCCTGCTACTGGTAACATGTAAACCAGTACAATCTGCTTTATGTCCTGCTGCCTTGTAGGATATGCGTTTTTAGACAAAAGCTAGAAGAAGCCAACTCCGACTTAAAACACCCCCTGCCTCTAAGCTCTTGGTTGAGTAAAGGCTAGAGATGGTGTCTCGATAAAAATACTCATCTTGGGCAGATCTTAAACGCATGCAGCTTCTGTCTTGTAGAAGGCATTCTAGGCAAAGACTTAAAGATTAAACAGATTCTATCTGTTGAAGAGCCTCGCACCCCTTTTTTATCTATTAGGCTGGCACAGATTTATTATTGATACATTGTTTCTAGTTTAGGATGTTGAACGGATGATCTTCTTGACTCAATGCATGAGTTTTGCTTGTTTCTCTGTTTTTATGGCTAGACAACTCATTCTATTATCTCCTAATGAGGGTATATCTCTAAAACTCAGTTTAATGATTCTGAGGCCGGCTGGTATTTAGGTTTCCCGAATTCTGTGGTAGCTCTCAGAGAAGCTGATTCCATCAACAGCTGAAAAATATCAGAGTACTAATAGGGCCATGTTGGCCTGGACGGTGTCCCTGTTCGCACTTTTGCTGGGCATTGTTTAGGCCATGTTTGGTGCCCTTTGTTACGGATTACGGTTTATTAATAGTAATTAGGCAATTGCTTGGTCTATTAAACAGTGTCCCGAATACTATCTATGCTTTGAGTCAAGTTCTTAAACAAATTTAAAAATGACTAAAGCACCAAAAACTCATTCGCGTTTCGCGTTAATAAATAAAAATAAAAATATCAAATTGAATTAAACAAAATATTTATTCAACATTATATATAAATATATATATATGCACAAAATATATACCAACATAAGGTTGATAGACAAATACTTGAATAACAAAGTCTATATTTCTCGTTTTCATTTTAGAAAATTTGTTAATGGGTTTGTCTTTGCTGCTGTGAACATGCAGCAAAGACAAACCCATTAATCAATTTTGGCCTATTCTCGATCTTAACGATATTTCTACAAAAATTTGTTTTAGGCCAATTTATATTTCATAGTATCAGTAATTTTATTTGAACTTGATAGAGTTTCTTATTTTAGTACAAAGTAACCAACGTCGGTAGAAAATTCATTACACACATTCATTGATGCACTTACAACAGATGGTTGACTATTCTGATTTTTAATTGCTTGCAGACACTGAGGTAGATCTGGAGAAATTGATAGTTCTTCAATATTGACTTTTGATTTATTCGAATTCGGAAAAATATCATTAGTAATTTCATTATTCGGGCGTTTGTCCAGCCATTTTGGTAATAAACTTTGTGAAGCATTGCGTTTATTCATATTAACATTAATAGTTAGGCTTTTATTAAAATTAAATACATATAAACTCAAAAAAAAATGCAAAATACATTAAAGTTTTGTAATAAATAAAATACAATTTGCATACAGTCATTATCACTACCTACATTATATCATGGCTAAATACTTAGCATAAGTTAATTGGTAATACCATATATTATATGGTACAAGCTCTATTTAATCGGGATGTAAAAAAAACAATAGTAATACGGTTCAGTAGTAATACCGTATTACTACCGTATTAAACGGTATAGAAGATTATCTTCTGCACCGCACAAAAACTATGAATATTATCACAACAACAAAATCAGTGTAACCACAGTGTTGGCATAAAATTCTAAATGAGTATGATATCATTACAATTTACGATCTTTATCAAACGGACAATTTTTTAAATAAATTATTAATTAATGCATTATTTAAAAAATAATTCGAGCTATAGGAGAGCGGGGGGAGGGGGGCATATGCCCCCTTCGCACTTTCCCTCAAATACGCCCTTGACACCATAAACCATTATCATCACAAAGTTATCTAAAAGCTATAATTTACTAATACTCATAATTGTCGCAGTAATTTTTTTTCTGTTGAGTCAAGTCTTTAACAAATTTAAAAATAACTTAAGTACCAAAAATCATAAAACACAATAAACCATCGTCATCACCATTTTCTATAAACTTATCATTTACTAATTCTCATGGTTTCCGAAGTAACTTTTCTTCTGTTGAGTCTTATCTCTTGCAAACTTCACCAGACCTAATTGCTCGTTGTAAGACTAATTTGAGTTCAGCTGTCTTATCTTGTGATTTTAGTGTTGATGTTTATCTTCCCTTAATTTGTAAAGACTCCAATAGTCACATGTTTGTCCTGGGTATTTATATTCTCAAGAATTCACCCATTTGTCGGGAAACGAGCTTTGATTTACAGTCTATTCTTTTATGTACTTTTGTGTAGCACCACTTTTGTCTATCGCCTTTCTCTTTGTTCTTTATTGCTCTCCTTCATCTCAAGACTGCGCTCTTTTTGATGTTATTTCTGATCAAATTGAGAAAACTCTCTCTCTTTATCCATCAGCCAATATTTCGTCTTCCTGCTGAAAAATTGCTTCTAACATAACTCCGTGGATTCAGGCTGACGTGGAATCTTTTTTACCCTGAATTATTTTCTATGTACTTTTCATCAATATCATCTCTTGATTCCACTAGTTGCGTTCTACCTAATATAGCCGTCAAACAGGTTGATCCATTGCTTGTCATTCGTATCACTCCAGCTTCTCTATCAAAAGTAATTTCCTGCTTAGACTCTTCTAAAGCTTGTGGCCCAGACAACATACTTGCTACAGTCTTGCAAAAGTGTTCTCTCGAGCTATCATCCATACTTTCAAAACTATTTAATAAGTGCTTATCAGGTTTTTGTTTTCCGGCATGCTGGAAAGCGGCATCTGTTATCCCTATTTTTAAAAATGCTGGAGAGCGATCTGACTCTTCTAACTACCGTCTCATTGCTCTTCTACCTATCATAAGCAAGGTTTTTGAATCTTTAATTAACAAACACTTAATTTCTCATCTTGAATCTAATATCTCACTTTTTGATAATTAATATGTATTTCGATCTTCTCGTTCTGCAGCTTAGTTGCTAACAGTAATAACCGATAGGTTTTATCATGCATTAGATAAAGATGGAGAGGTAAAGGCCATCGTTCTTGACATTTCTAAAGCTTTTGATAAATTTTAGCAAGCCGGATATCTCCATAAACTTTTTTCTTACACGGTATCTGGTAACACCTTTAAGATTATTAAGTCCTTCCTTTCCGATTGTGGTACAAAAGTTGTCCTCGATGGACAGCACTCTTCTTCATATCCTGTAACTTCAGGGTTCAATCCTTGACCCTATACTTTTTTTAATTTAAACTAATGATCTTCCAGATATTCTCATATCTAAGGGGGCATTATTCGCTGATGATGCCAGCGTTTATTCTTGTCATGATAAGAGCCTACACTCTCTGAATGCTCGGAGCTTGAAAAGATTCTCACATATGCTACAGAATGACGCTCACAGTAGCTGGTGAATTTTAATTCAGATAAAACCCGATTTTATTGAGCCAATCGTTATCGCATTGGCTCGAATCTTCCTGTATTTATGAACGGTGATCTGCTTGACGAGTCATCTACCCTTCATCTTCTAGAATTAACTCTTACTTATGATCTTTTTTGTAAACTGTATATCAAATCCATTGCAAAATTAGCATCTGCTAAGGTTGCATCTCTTTATAGTGCTAGACACTTTCTTAATCCGGATTCTATTATTTATCTCTATAAATCTCTATGAATCTCTATCAAATCCGTCCTTGTATGGAATACTATTGCCATACCTTGGGCGGATCTTCTAATGATACCTTTTCTCTTTCAAGACAATGTGCGAAAACGCATTGTAAACATAGTTGGAACTGCTTTTGCAACCAACCTCCAACATAGTCTTATCGTCTATTACATTTTCTTAACGTTGTTTCTCTCTTTCTTTTCTACAAACACTATAATGAGCACTGTTCTAAAGAGCTAGCGTCTCTGTGCCATCTACTAAAATTTATTCTAACTTCCAACTCTTAAAATTGTTGCTTGCAGCTTTGTTGGAAGCAAAGATGTAAAAAAAAAAGAAAAAAAGTTATATATATTTTTTGAAAAATTAATTTTTTAAAACTAATTTACTTTTTTTAATGGGGTTTTTTTCTCCTTAACATTGTTAAGGAAAAAAAAACCCCATTAGAAAAAGAATGTTCCACAAAGAATAATAGTTTTATGTCTAAATCTGAAAAAGATAAATTAGAGTTAGATAACTGACTGTTTAAACATAGTATTCAACCTCCGTGTAAAGCTAATTGTAAACGAAATTGCATCACGAACAGATAAGCCTTATGGAACTTTTGATACAATAAAATTCTTTTTATACCTATGCTTATAGACTCATTTATAGACTTTTGAACTACTGCTAATTTCTAAATTACTGTAAAACTAGTTTAATTGAATAATTAACTCACAACAATTTTGTGAGTCACTTATTTAAGTAGTTTATCCCAGTAGGCATGCGTCATCTGGGAGATGCTTGACGGATATCGCAAAAATGTCCAACGTCCGTCCTTGGACGACTCGTGCATACTGGTCATGTTTTGTTTTAGAATTTCGAAATTATAAAATAAACTTTATAATTTATATTTTTTCTATAAATAAACTTTTATTATTTAACAAAAATATATTAGGATTTGATTTTTATTTCTTAATAACGTATTTACAGTTATGCAAATTATAAGCAGGGTAAATCACTATGTGGTCAACGGTACTTTTATCCATTACCAAATAAATATTTTTATTCATTATTTCATAAATTATTGATCTAAAAGTTTCATATTAAAATGGAATAATTGTAATTTACGGAACACTTTCAGTAAATGTAAAATAAACTAATGTTCTAAAAAAAAATTGGAGGAATAACCCCAAAATGTCAAAACGTCAAACACGGAATACCATCCTAAAATCGACGTTTTTCCAGCATTTTCAAAAGTACTTTTTCAAACATCAAGTTAAATGACAATTAACTGACAATTAAAAAAAACATTTAAAAGTAAGTTTTTAATAGATAACAGACTAAGAAATTAGCTTACAATAAAAACTAGATTTAGAATACATTACTTTTTCCTAGCATTACAGCTTAGTTTTTTTTTAACACCAGCCGTAGTTGTATTTTTCGTTTTTTTTTGCAGTGACTAATTGCTATTTTTGCAGATATGACAGCAAAACATTTTTTCTGTCGGATATAGCCACAACATGGAAACTATTTGCGCTGTCAAAGGCAGTTGTTATATGGAAATCTTGAACAACTATTCAAATATTAAAAATAATCTTCTTTAGCGAGGGAAACCATCGATGGCACAGTTATGCTTTGCTTACAGCTGTTTTTTTAGAATGTGATGTTAATTGAAGACAGAGAAAGGTAACAAAGTTTCCTAAAAAAAAAAAAATTGTAAATGCAAGAAAACAAAGTTAATTGGGAGGTTAAAACCAATCATTTTCAGAACACATACAAACTAATACAGCCTATGCTATTTTAATAGAGTTTAAAAGATATATAAATATTAACTTTGACACGGCTTCTTTCCAATGGGCACAGACGTCCGTGGGACGCCTATACGACGTCTTGCGCACGTCACAAGTCCTTAGGAAGTCCTTAAGACGTTCATCAAAACGCCTTTTTTCTCTAGTTACAATTATTCTAAACCAGAAAGATTTTAGAGTCATTGTTAACTAAGAACCAATCTTATTTTTAAGTTATGGTAATGTTTTTAATAATACATCAGTTCAACTATTTATTATGTTTGCAGATGATACAAAGTAAATTTTATCTATTATTTTAAATATTAATTATATGCTAATATGAACATTGATTTAAAAAAAATGATTTGAAATGATTAAATAAATGATTGGATCAGGTCAAATAAACTTTTTCTTAACGTTTAAAAGACACAATATATCTTGTTTCATAAAAAAACAGAACTAGAAAACCTTCCTCTAAAATACCAAAACTTATTATAAAGTATAAACAAATTAAAAAACAAGATACTATAAAGTTTTTAGGAGTTTTTGTGGATGATCTTTTAACATGGCTCTTACATATAAAATATATTCAATCGAAAATAAGTAAACCATTAGTATTAGGTATTGAACTCGCCCATACATAAATTCACAAAGTCTAAAGCTTATATACTTCTGCCTAATTCATGGCTACATTACTTATGCAAATATTAAGTGGGCAAGCTGTCAACCAACAAAACATAAAAAAGTTATTTGTTAACAAAAATATACTTTTAGAATTATATACAACAAAAAAAAGGGGATCCAGACTAAATCTTTAATAATGGATATGAAAATGATGAACATATATCAGATAAATATCTACCAACACCTAAACTTTTTATGTATAAAGATGCCAATTATCTAACTCTAGAAATCTTTATAACTAACTCTAATAAAAATCTAAATGAGAATTATTAATTAAGAATAAATAAAAAAAAAATACATATAAACTACCTAAAAAAGTAAACAAATACACAGAATATAGTTAAAGTTATAGAGGACATAAGCTGTGGAACTCTTTTTTGAAAGGCAATATAAAAATGCAAAGTCATTAAACCCATCTCAGTATCAAACAAAAACTTACATTTTAAATCTTACGCAATAATTTTTATTTTAGTTTACAAAAAAATTTTTGAGACATTATGTCTTGTTGCCTAACTGTTTATATTTTTTCTGACAGATTTGTATTCTTGAATATTTCTTTTTTTGAATATTGGCGACTATTCATATTTTTAAATACTATATATTCTTTATTCGCTATATGTATTTTTAAATATTATATCTTCTTTTTTAACTAACTAAAGGTATTTGTACTTTTGATTAATATATATGTTTTTTCTCTATTTTCGTTTTTAAATATTATATCTTCTTTTCTGCTACTTTTTTTTTTGTGCTAAATTTTCTATTTAAATTATCAACCATATTTTACTATTATTGTTATGATCTGTAGGGGCTCTATGAAAAGATTAAGTTGGTATATTGTAATCCATACTTATTTGAGCCCCTGTCTGTTTATTATTTATATATTTGTAATTATATTTTATTTTTTGTGAAAAGGAATTATAGTTTGTATAAACAGCAAATTAAAAAAATTATAAAATTAAAAAAAAAAAAAAATGAACATTTATAAAAGATGAGTACAAATTTAATTAGGTTTTTTATTGGCTATTAATTCAGATAACCATTGTTTATATAAAAAAAAAAGAAACAAAAATTGAAAATGATTATGAGTAAGAATGGTGTTAAAAAATAACTTAAAACTTTATATGAGCGCAAAAAATTATGTTTAGAGGTAGGTTTTACTAGATGATAATTCATTATCAATTCATGCCTGTCTGACAAGACAACAATTGGTCTTAATATATCGTCAATTGTTTTAAATATGAAAGTTGAAAGTTTCAAACATGAAAATGAAAGTTTAGTTGTTTGCAATTCAAAATAAAGTTAAGTTGATACCGAAATAAATTTAGTTATTTACAATATAAATAAAGTTTTAATGCTTGATTTTTGACCTTTTTCATTCTTATTTTTATTTTTTATTTTATTTCAATTGTTTATATGACTCAGTTTTAGTTAGGTTAATCACATTTTTTTAGCCCAGTTTTTTTTTTCTTGTAAACTTATTTTTCAGTTGTTTTTTTTTTTCATTTCCTAGAATTTCTTGTTTGAAATATGATAAAATGTTTTATGTTGTTTGACTTAGTTATAAAGGAGATCAAATTCACCTTTTGAAGTTGTTTGACTTAGTTATAAAGGAGATCAAATTCACCTTTTGAAGTTGTTTGACTTAGTTATAAAGGAGATTTTAAAAGAAGAACAAACATCAATCGTAGTTTTTTTAAAAAGCACAGACGAATCCTTTTTTTTCTAAATGAAAACAAACAAATCGACCTTTGTATTATGGAGATGAAAATGTAGTTTTCAAAATCACCCTAAAAAATCGTCCATAAAGTAAGTACGCTTAAAATTTAGATATTTGATTTTAAAAAGTTTATTTAAAAAAAAACGTTTTTTTCAGCCACCCCTCTTTAGTAATTCCGTAAAAAACGAGTCGTACGCGAGATGAGTAATATTGCAAAACAAAGCTTAAAACCCAGAGCCGGGGCTAAGCTAAACTACACCCCAATTATGGCGGATCTAGCAAATATAGGGGGGCCATTTGGGAGTCTAATTACAAATTTTAGAAGCTTATTTTTGTTTTTTTAGCAAAATTTAGCGGAAAAATTTTTAAGATTTTGTGATCCCAATGATTGGTTTTTGGGAAGGCCTCTGACCAACTAGCCACGGCATTGCTAAAACCTGTTTTTTGCCAGCTCAAAAAAGGGGTTGCCTGAAATACAAGTCCGCCTTACTCTGGCCCAGTGAATAAGGGGTGGCATGCCACTCCTATACCTTTAAACTCCCCTACGTCACAAATTCTTTACGTTGATAAACTAGGAACATTATTAAGAAAACTTTTCCAATGGTTAGCTGGTAAAAGATCTATAAATTTACTTAAAAAATAAATATTTTCTAAAGTCAATATCTATTGATTAAAGTAGTTTAGCCTTTAAAGTTGTTTTGTCTTTTATCAGAATTCGCAATTCCCCCAGTGAAAAAGCGCACATGGGATACGCGTGGATTTTTTCCATATGTAACCCATGTGGGGATTATTATTTTGTCCCATGTGGGTTTCATATGGTAAATCCCACATGGATTCCATATGGTAAATCCCATATGGGATACGCGTGGGTTTTTACCATATGTAACCCATATGGGGATTATTATTTTGTCCCATGTGGGTTTCATATGGTAAATCCCACATGGGTTTTATGTGGTAAATCCTACATGGGATATAGGTGGAAAATACTACATGTTATAGATCTTAAATGCCACATATTTTAATCCAAATGGTATAAAAGTAGTCAATACTAGACAAATGAAAGTCCGAATGCTTCTATGATAATTTTTAAAATTCTTTTAATTTAAAAATTACTTAAATAGTAATTTAAAATTAATCATTGAAACTTTCAGAGAGACCTAACTTAATCTGGTATTTGCTACTTTATCCCATTTGGTATTCAAAATATATAGCATTTGTGATCTTTTACATGTGATGTTTTCCACCAATAACCTATGTGGGATTTACCTTAAACTATTATAACGAAATTTTATAAAATGAAAAAACGTGTTGCAAAATGAATTTATTTTAAAATAAATGCTATTAATCAATACATCCAAAATGAATATTAAAAAAATTATTTTTTCTTTTGCGATTTACACGCCGTTTTTTGTCGATTGAATTAATTAAATCGCTTCGGCTTGCATAATACCAAGGTTTTTAGTATCTTCAAACTTTCTTCAAACATTTTCTAAAAAAAAAAATATAAATACAAATATAAAAAAATATATATATATATATATATATATTTATATATATATATATATATATATATATATATATATAGAGAGAGAGAGAGAGAGAGAGAGAGAGAGAGAGAGAGACAGAGAGAGAGAGACAGAGAGAGAGAGAGACAGAGAGAGAGTAGTCAAACAAAAAAACAAAAACAAAAATGTAAAAACCTACTTTTTCAATGATGTAAACGTTGGGTGCAATAGCCACTGGATGCAAAAGTGTCTATACTTTTTCGTCACACACACGGCCTTCTATAATAAAAGTCCTTGACATCGCGCAAAATGCCGTAAAAACTGAAGGCCGATTAAACTTTCACTTTTACTTATATTGATATATTTTTATATTAGGTAGGGTGTAATGGCAGTCTATGTTTTCTAATAATAATCTCTAGTAAAGACGGAAATATAAAAAGAAAACCAAAAAGTTGTTAAAAGATAATCATATTTTTCGTATTTCAAATTTCATTAAGAATATTTATGTAATATAAAATATCATCAATAACAAGCAGAACCATAACAAAGTATATATCTATATATTAAAAAGATAACTGTATTTTTAATTTTTTTTGCTAAAAATGGTAACAATAAAAATCGCCAACAATAAAAAACACCAACAAAAGTTGATTCAAGCAAAAAAAAAGTTTTATCAATATATCTCAACAGGGTAAATATTTACAAATCCAAACATATTGAAAGACATATAGGCTAATGAGAAAATAAAAAACATAACAAGTAAATAGCATAATTAATTACAAAACTAATTTTCACATAAATTATGATAGCTTTAGTATTTTGGGAGTGGTAATTAGTGAGTAATTCTTTAGCAGAATATTAGAATATACTCTGCATTGTTTTTTTGTGATTTTAAATTAATATTTAGCAGCAATGAACTAAAACTGAGTAACACAAAATTTTCTGTATAAAGGGTCAGTAGCACCTTGAAAAAAAAAAAGGCACAATATTGACCATTAGAAAAGAGCATCAGAAGGAATTTCAAGTCCGCCTCTGTTTAGGCTATACAGATAACTTCCATATTTATAATAATAATTGGTAGATTCATCATAAATTTTTATTTCGCTTTTTTGCACATAGCCAGCTATGTAAACTATAGCCACTAATGTAGATTTATTAACTGAGCTTTCAAGATCATGTATATTATCCAGAAGTTCTTTTTCATCAGTAGAAATATCTCTAAAACATATGTCACAAGTATGACCATCGATACCATCAACAGGAATGTCAAGTTGTAATATCAGTTTAGTAAGTTGAATATTAATTTTTTCAATTACAGATTTAGCGTTTATAAAGTAAGTACCTCCAGATCCCTGTCAAAGCTTAGAAAAAGCTTTTTCAAGTGGATCTGTTGAAAACCAACCTAATAAGACATACTTTGCTCCATTACTCAACAAAGTTTCTACAAGATCAATAAAGCCATAACATGAATGCGCTATTGAATTGCTAGTATCTAGCGTAAGCTGTTTTACACGCTTACCTGTAGGTTTCATAAAATTTGACAGTTCAGCAATATCTCGTAGCAGTTGTAACAGTTGTTGATCACCAACTGAGTGGATTTCTTCGCATAATTCATTTCTAAACCGAATGCCAGCACCAGGTGCTTTGACATTAACAACATTCGAAAAAAAATTATTTTTTCAATAAATACAGCAGTACCTTCAAATGCTTTATTTTCAATCTCTGGATGCGTTCTTAATGCAGCTACTGTTTCTTTGCAAAAAATAGACAAACAAAACTTTACAGATTGTCTCTCTATTGGTTTTGGATAAACTGATTTAGCTGTAAGTTTAGAGAGTTTAAAAAGACTATTGCACTCAGCTTTATATATAGTTTCTAAATCACTCCACTTAGCCAAAGCCAGTTCTTTATTGTTCAAAAATTGAAGTTCCCCAGTCTTTTTTGTCAACCAATTGTTTCGTATAGATTTTAGTAGATGCACATAATCATACAATAAATATATACCTGATGTTGTTAACCATGGTTTACTATCAACTGTTTTAAACATTCCAAAAAGTCTTTGATTTACACGGTTACCATCAGTAATTATTACCAGTGTCTTACTATTTTCAATATTATTTATTGTATAGACAATTTGTTGACATTGAGCAAACTGAAATTCAGAGGAAAGATTTGCAACAGGTTCAGCTCTACATACAAATTCTGGACCTCCAAAAAGACATTTAATCATAAATGATAAAATTGTTTTAGCTAACTTTTCAGGGTAGTTTACTGCTTGACCAAACAAAGCACCTCTTTGGTAAAGTAATGAAGCTTTGACATAGACCTCATCAATTAGTAGTATGGAAATTCTTTTTAATGGATTTAAATTCATTAAAATACTATTTATGAAACTTAGGTCCTCCATTGAGCTTATTTTTGAAGTCAATCGTGTTAAAGTCCTTATACTTGGCAACTTGTAGTCAATACACAAACAATCATATAAACTTCGTTGTAGTTGTAATTGATATTGTAGTTGTAGTTGTATAAATTTATATTTTTGTTGTAGTTGAGATAGTTCGACTTGCAAAGAGATACACAGCATTTCAAAGGCATTTTTAAGGCATTTAAAAAAACTAATCGTTAGTTTGACAATATTATTACCTTACAATGTTAACGCCTTGAAACTTACAATGTTATCGTCTTGAAGTTGCGCTATCTAATTTATAAACCAATCAAATTTTAAAGATTTATTAAAAAAGTGCTAACACAAACTTTCGTCTAATGTTAAAAGATGAAAATGTAAACACAGTATTAGGAATTGGCCTTCAGTTTAACAAATTTGTTGCGCGATGTCAAGGCCTGTTATTATAGAAGGCCGCGGTCACACATAATATAATATTCTGAAACTAATAAACAAACATCTAAATTTCTATAAGTAAATTTATTCTTTGATCATTGCCTTTATATCCTATCTTATTTTCATATCATAATCTATTATGGTATTATTTATATAACATATCACAACAATATTATTAAATTTGTGATGTTCAAATATCATATGAACATTCTCTAACATGTTCATATGATATTTGAATATAGTTCTTGAGTATATTATCTGCAAACAATTGACTGATGCAAGTTCAAATGTTGTCAAAAACCAAGCATGCATGCATGGGACACTGCAGTGTCCTACAAAGAAATGCTGGTTTGAAAGTCAAATTTTCTTTATTAAAAAAAAAATTAAAATAGGGGGGAGATAGGGAGGTTGCCGTAATTTTTTATAGGCTCCAAAACTTTTAACTTTATATATAATAAGGTTCATAAAACTTAAGGGACTTACAAAGTAAATTGAGGAACAAAAACAAGATATTTACAGAAACTTTTCAATTTTTAATCTGGAGTACCACAGTGTAATTGGGAATAAAGTCGCTGGGTCCAGTATTCAAAGTAATATGATCTAAAGTAATATATAAATTAAATAAAATCCTTTAAAATGCATGCAGTTATACATATAACTCCTGATAGTTAACTATATTTATAACTAGTTATACATAAAATTTATTATATAAACTTATTTTTTAAGGTTATGCTTGAACAAATTAGTACCAATTAATTCAAATTCAAGATTTAGTTCAAGTTCAAGTTCTTATTTGTTCATTGTTTTTTCACTATTTTATATTTATTTGTTCAAATTTGTTAACTAGTACTAATTCTTACTACAGTAAGAATATTTATCATTGTTGAATGTGATTTTATTAGTAACTTAATTTTACTTTCAACATATTTTGACAACACCCTTTACATTTTAAATGATGACAGCTTTACTTTCCTATTGATGTTAAATTTATTACGTTTCAATAACTCAGATTGAATTTTACTGAATTATTGTAAGCTTTGTAAGAATTTGTTGTATATCAAATGGTGTTGTAAATAAAGTAAAAATTATATATATATAAATATATATATATATATATATATATATATATATATATATATATATATATATATATATATATATATATATATATATATATATAGTATTTAGGCTATGGGATCATCCATAAATGATGCCAGTAGATAGAGGGGCAGTGTGAGTTTAACAATAATTAACAATGGGGAGGGAATGTTGAGACCAAAATAATGTCAATTAAAAAATTGAATTAAAAAAAAAAGTAAATTATTTTATTTAAAAAAAAGTAAAACAATTTATGCTAGCCATGAGCAGGTTTTAGAGGTATTTACACCAACAATGTGGTCTAAAAACTTCTTGCTTTTGTTGCTTAAAACTGTAGAGGATCATAGGAAAAACAATTTACATTCAGAAATTAGCTTGCTTATCTGAAAGAACAATTTGTTTGTTTGTTTTTTACTTTTAGTACTGTTGAGAATAAATGTATAATTGAACCAGAAAAAAATTGATGGTAATTGCATTTTTTATATTATATTAACAATTCAGATATACCATCATAATATGATAACAAAAACTAACATCATTTTCAATGGGAGATGGCAAAAAATTGACTGAGTTTGATAAAGGGTGAAGGTGTTCAATAAACCGGGTCATCATCTGACATCATTATGCATAGATGATCCTATGATTTAGGTAAAATAAGTAATCAATTTGCCATATTTCTCTTTAGAAAGTGTAAGAAAAAAGCATTGTTATTCTGAAAACCTACCTATTGAGCAAGCTTTGACCACCTATTTTATAAATTTGAGAGACAGAAGTGGAAGTGCGAATCGCAAAAGAACTAATAACAATGCTCTAAATTGATTTTAACTTTGTAGACTAACATTAATATAGTATTTAGAAATAATAAATGAAGTTTACATGATTTTTATAATTTGTATTTATTTCCATTAATTATCAGTTGTCAGTCTCTATTTTATAAAACGAATTAAAAAACTATTTATTTATAGCATAATATTAATACATAAATACTAGCTTCCTAATGCTATTATCATCACAATGTTAATGGTATTCGTTTTAAAGTGAAACTTTGTATCAATTTTATTTTTTTAATGTTGTATATATATATATATATATATATATATATATATATATATATATATATATATATATATATATTATTTTTACTTTATTTAAAACACCATTTGATATACAACAAACCCCTACAAAGTTTACAATAATTCAGTTATGATACGATCTGAGTTATTGAAACGTAATAAATTTAACATCAATAGAAAAGTAAAGCTGTCATCATTTAAAATGTAAAGGGTGTTGTCAAAATATGTTGAAAATAAAATTAACAAATAAAATCACATTCAACAATGATAAACACTCTTACTGTAGTAAGAAATAGTACTAACTAACAAATTTGAACAAATAAATATAAAATTAACAAAAACAATGAATAAATAAGAACTTTAACTTGAACTTCAGCTAAATCTTAAATTTGAATTAATTGGTACTAATTTGTTCAAGCATAACCTTAAAAAGTTTCTATAACAAATTATATGTATAACTAGTTATACATATAGTTAACTATCAGGAGTTATATGTATAACTATATCAGGAATTATATGTATAACTATATCAGGAGTTATATGTATAACTATATCAGGAGTTATATGTATAACTATGTGCATTTTAAAGTATACTATTTTATTTAAACATTACTTTAGATTATATTACTTTGAAAACTGGACCCAGAGGCTTTATTCCCAATAACACTGTGGTACTCCAGATTAAAAATTGAAAAGTTTCTGTTAATATCCTGTTTTTGTTCCTCAATGTAGTTTGTAAATCCCTTAAGTCATAAGGACCTTATTATATCTAAAATTAAAAGTTTTGGAGCATAAAAAAAGTTACAGAAACTTATCTCCCCCACCACCACCACCCTATTTTTTCTTTTTTAACAAAGAAAATTGGGAATTCTTTGACTTGCATTTCTTTGTGGGACACTGTAGTGTCCCATGCATGCATGCTTGGTTTTTGACAACATTTGAACTTTCATCAGTTAATTGTTTGCAGATAATATACTCAAGATCTATATTCAAATAACTATTATATTATCCTAATAATACGTCTATTTGCACAAATCTTAATCTTATTTCTATAAAGAAAGATAAACATTATTCGTGGTACTTACATACTTGCGTGCCATTCTCTATATTAATATAAAATATTTTCACACAATATAAACGTAACGCAACGCAATGTCGATTTAAAAATTTTTATTTAGTTTTTTTAAAAAGTTTTTTTTTTAGTTTCCAGCTTTCAAATTAATTCCCATGCAAATCCCACATGAAACCCACGTGGGATTTCCCATGTGTGTAAATACCATATGGTTCCCACATGTAACCCATGTGGGATTACCCACATGGGTTTAAGGTGACAAATTTCCATACGGATACCACATGGGAAAATCCGTCCCACATAAATCCCATCAATCCCACACGGAACCCACGCGGAACCCATGTGGGACGCGGTTTTATTTTTCACTGGGCCAGCTTAAAACTCTCATTTGGTAAAATACGAGCATTTTATTAAGTGAATACAACACAGAGCCACAAAGATATCGCGCAAATTTAAAAAATAAAGCTTTGATCCCATATGTGCACACCTTAACCTCACATATTTAATCAACCGTAGTAAACGAGATTCAACCGTAAATCTCATTAAAGGGCGTAAACCTTATTAAAAAAATTAAAAATAAAAAAACATCAACATAATTATTTAGCACTTTCTTCTTAATTCAAATCCACTACGATCTAATCATAAAGAGAGACTTTACCGGGAAATTATAGCAACAATTTAGCTCATTGAAACTTTATTAGCAACCGCGTAACCGAAGCAGCTTGCCAAGTTATCTAGCTTGCCTAATTATGTACTTTCTGTCTGTTATCAGCTTTAAAGCGAGCTTTCATATGCTCTAAAGTTACAACAGCTCGCTCTTAGAGGAAGTTGCTTTGTGAGCTGGATTCACAAATGCTATCTATAGTTTTACAACCTTTATTTTGCATTGTGTAAACTATTTTTACTTTTGTTGTACCAAATATATACTACTACAACACTACCTCTTTAATAAAAATTTTTATAAAAGCATTATGTAGACATTATTTCATCTATACGGAATATAAGTTATATGCACAGCTTAGCGCAATTACATTTTTTGCCGACAATAGACTGAAAAAAATGTTAAGAGTTAAAACATCTCTTTAAATATAAATATATATATATATATATATATATATAAATATATATAAATATATATATATATATATATATATATATATATATATATATATATATATATATATATATATATATATATATATATATATATATATATATACGTTGTTTTTTTGCAATGCCCATATATTAGTTTTATTTGTCTTAATACGAGCACAATTCAAAAGTATAAGCATACTTTTTTTTAGGTAGTATTTTCACTTTTTTTTTTACACAAATGCACACTTTTTAAATAAAAAGCACGACCCTTAAATGTAGTTAAAATGCAATTGCAATTTACTTTGCAATTTTGAATAATATTTTTGAGTTAAAGTAAAGCATAAGTTTGAGGTTATATGACTGAGTAAAACGTAAGTTTAGCAAAATACTTAACACATAGACAACAAAATATTAAACACTAGATTACTAACTATACACATCTTGAATTATTGGTTATGAATATTTTAAACCCTACACTAATACTTATAGTTATTATTTTGGCGCATGGCTAGTTTTGCTATTTTGTCGAAAATTGAAAACGTTTTTTTTAATTATACAAAGCCTAAACAAACATGGTGGCAATCTTATTCATGGACAATGTTTTGTTTAACAACAATTTGTTTCAACTTCAAAGTCGCGCCTAATCGAAAAACAATTAGAAACTGAGCCAAATCGAAATATAGTTGTCAGAGAGCCTTTTAAAAAAGGTTATTTGACAAAGAACCAGACTTGACTTAAAGTTTGATAAAATTAAACTTTCTAGATTGATAGCAAATTTGACAATACCAACACAGACGAAAAGGTTAAAGTACAAAACAGATACTAAGTACAGAATAGATATAAATCAATTTTAAATATACAAAACTTAGCATGGGCTTAGATAACTACGCATATGAAGAAGATCATAGGTTAAAATCTTGGGATAAAGGATTGCCCGTTTTTAATTCAGTGAAAGTTAATTCCGAATACGATATTAGGAAAGTTAATGATGTGCAAGAATCATCTCTTGATCACAATAGTATATGTGTTGTAACAAAACCATTTGCAGAAAACCCATATTGTGTTATGCCAGAAAAAGATAAAAATTATAACGAAAGTGCTCCTAAACGTGATTTAAAAACTTTATCTTGTAGAAAAACAAATTTTATGTATGAAACCACAGAAATTGAACCAAAAACAAAGTATCACACAAAACAAATTAAGGGATATTTCTCCGGGATTGAAGACAATTCAAAATGCACTTATTTAGTTTTTTCTGTACTTGTCGCAATCATTGCTATAACTTCTGCAGTAATGGTGTTCATGGTTATTTTTGGTATTATCAGTGTTCAGAAATGTAAAGAGTGCAATTTGTTTGGTAGTTTTTATATTTTCATTTTTTTAATTTTTGTTTTATTGTCAATTTTAGACGTTGGTATTATTCCTAGTCTAAAACACAAACTTATTATAGTGTTATTTACAACTTTTTTTAATTATTATTGTTGCTTTTTTATGTTTGTTTTTTTGTTACTATTATTTATAAGATTTACTTTCTTTTCCTTTTATGTTTTAACTTATGTTATTTATTTTCATTTTTATTTATTTTTTTATTTTTTTTTGCGGAAGGAGGAAGGGGGAGGGAGGGGAGAAGGTGTTTGTTTGAATATGTAAATTCATTATCATATATTTTAAAAAAATTCAAGATTAAATGACAATGATGGAACATTTGCAAGATTTAGGATTTCTTATTACATCAATAAAATTGATGCGTTTTAATACTTTTTATGACTTTTAAAACCCACTGACGTTATTGGTTTAAGCTTAAAATTAAAAAGAACAATTTTTAATATGACCTAACGAGCAAATTTCAAATTACTACCTAATAAGAAGCTGTAATGAAGGCCTTTACAATTACACATCTATCACATATGTACCACACTGATCGCAATTTAAAGAAGGCCCTTAAATTTAAGAATTTAAGAAAGGTCCTTACAATTGCACATTGATAATATATGTACCACACTCATCCCAATTTAACTTATATGATAAAGCGGTGATGAACTCTTAAACCTATTCATCTAGCATTTTTATAATGCCATCAAAAATTATTTAAAAAATTATCATATGAAATCCAAATGTAAATAAAAATTAAAAATGTCTAAAAATGGCAAAAAGTCACACAAAAAAAGTTTATTTTGTGTGACATCAAATTTAGACATTAAAAGTTAAAGAAAACTACTTTTTGGTAGAAAATCAACAATTATCAAGGTATATATTTTATTATACGGTATGCGAAAATAAAAAAATAATGACTATAAAGTTTTAAAACGAAAGACATCTTAATTGTAATCAATTTTCAAATCTCTAATAATGATTATGTTAAACTTTATCTTTAGAAAATAAAAATTCCTTTTGTTTTTTATGATTTACGAATTAAATATGTAATTTTAAAGACTTAATATAAACATATGTACTAGCCAATTAAAAGTTTTCCGTTGTTCCACGTTTAATTTTGGTTTAAACAAATAATTAACCTACATTTAAAATAACGCTAAAACAATTGTTTCACTTTCTTGCTCCTTAAAGAGATGTTTTAAACTGAGTAATGCATAGCTTTGTTAAATACAACAACCGCCACTCATTTTTTTGCAAAGAATAATAGATCTGCCGCGTGCTTAAAAAATCAAATACTTACATAGCGTGTTTTCTTGAAATACTCGCTTTTAGTTTAATCTAATGACATTTGATTATAAAGACTTTTAGCTTTTAATTAGAAATAAAAAGAAATTAAGTTCCCTTTAATTCAAGGAAAAGAATTATTAACTAACGTACCGTAACTACGGTACGTAATGGGGGTGACTATGAACGCTTTTTAAACATTTTTGCATCATTGAAGAAAACTGTTTGTCTAATCACTTCTTTTTTTTTTGTAGCAAAACATGATGCCTTTCAGCTTTCTGTAAAAATCGTAAGCCTTATCAACACTATGAAGTAAATACCTTTTTCTGGTTTTATCTGAGAATATACATAATTCCGAAACGGAGTAAAAATGAGCAGCTGATTTAAACACTACCTATCGTTTTTATATTCTAAATTATGACTATATTACAATAATACATTGGGGAAAATACTGTTAAAAATCAAACAGATTACGGAAAGTTTATTTTATTTAAAACTTTTTTTTTTAAATTCAGTTCATGTTAAAAAATTATCATACTACGTTTAAAACCTAGTTTTTTCAATATATCTACATGTATCACAGTATTTACAAATCTATCCTACGTAAAACAGTACATCAACTGTAATTATCCTTCTATTTACGGTTTCTTTACTACCAGGGTCTTTATATTTTCGTGGAAGACGTTTTATAATCTCTGTTTTGTCCATATGGTAGATCCCCGTTGCTCGAAATCCGCTAATCAAAGCTTCTGGGCGTTATTTGTTATTCAATTTATTTAGGTAGGTGTTCCTTTGGGATTGCTCTTTTGATACAACTTTCTACTCTCTAATTTAAAAGAATACTCCTCCACAACTGCTTTAATCCTCTGAATACAGCAACATCTAATGGTTGGCAGAGATTATCTGCATTGTTATAAACTTAATGTTATGTTGAATCGTGGCTTCAAAAACTTCAGAAGAAAAATGTGAACCAAGATTATCCCCAATAAACAATGCTGTTCCGGCTTTTTAATAGCAACAGACAAGTGTATTTCCATAAACCATCCAGTAAATGTTCTACTATCAAACCACCCAGTAAGAGTGATGTCATAAACAGTTTCAGGTGGCCCACCTTGAGTCCAACCCTGGTTAAGTTTCTTTGCTTTATAAACAACCACGGGCGGCAAAAACTCTCCTACAGCATTGCGAGAAAATATTAAATAGATCGACTGCTTTGAATATTCTTGTGTTTTTTTCCAACACGATTCCCATGACCACGACAAACAATAACGAATTTGGACTATGGATTATCTGTTATGTTGGTCTCATAATAGTTGTAGATATTTTCTGGAGATATATCCTTCATCTCTTGGTACAAATTATCAAAACACTTTAAGGGTATCTTTGTTTACCACGGCTTCGTTTACCTACTATGTTTTACATTGTCAGCAACCCTATTTATCAAACGAAGTCTCTTCATGAAAGTCTGAACCCAAGCTACTCTAGGCATATTATTTTTGAATCAAGAGTCATTTATCTTTACTTAATCACAACAAGATTTAAATAAAAGTCTTATGCCCAACGAATCAAATGGTACTCTTCAGTACGTCATATGAATAATTGTTTGAATAAAAATTTTTTTGGTTTTACAATCAAATCTGGTCAGTCTGCCAAGCTTTTTCGGAACATGATTCCCAAGCTTTATTTCTTTATGTAACGTTCCAAATGGAATATTGTACATTTTCGCAGCCTTCCTTATGGTAAATCCATGGTTTTTACTTTAATTACAGCTATTTCTAGGTTTTTTTCGTGTAACTTGTTTTATAACGTCGACTGTTTTCCTTTCTTTTGTAATTTCAAGGCATAGTTCCTAAAATTACCAAAGAAAAACCTATTTTGTATTAAAAAAATATCATTTTAAAATGAGCTTATAACCGGATACCAGCAAGCTATTTCTTAAATTATTAATTTGTAAAGACATTATGTACTTGAACGTGATGCGAACTAACTTTAATGACGTATAGATGGAGAGTTCTTAAGATATTCCTTGATAAGTGGATTTTTTTTTTCATATATATATTTTTGCCGTATAAAAATATAAATACAACCAATATTTCCAATATACAGATGGCTGGGGCATTTGTATATTGGAAATATACAGATACCCCGGCCTAGAAGAAGACACAATTTGTCTTTTCGCCAAGCCCCGAGATTGATTCCGTAAAAAATAAATAATTTCGTATAGAGTATATAAATGTTACCAATATATTTAAAATAAGACTTTATTTTTAAAAAGATAAAACAAAAACAAAAAGTTTCAGGGTCATAGTGAATTTTTTTTTTTTTAATTTTAAAATTTAAAAAAAATTTCTTTTAAAGTAATAAAATAATCAATAAAAAGTATAATAACAAAATCTTAGAAATGAATATTAAATAAATAATTATATAAAGAATAATATAGCATATAAAGAATAATATAGTATATAAAGAATAATATAGTATACAAAGAATAATATAGTATATAAAGAATAATATAGTATATAAAGAATAATATAGTATATAAAGAATAATATAGTATATAAAGAATAATATAGTATATAAAGAATAATATAGTATATAAAGAATAATATAGTATATAAAGAATAATATAGTATATAAAGAATAATACAGTATATAAAGAACAATATAGTATATAAAGAATAATATAGTATACAAAGAATAATATAGTATATAAAGAATAATATAGTATATAAAGAATAATATAGTATATAAAGAATAATATAGTATATAAAGAATAATATAGTATATAAAGAATAATATAGTATATAAAGAATAATATAGTATACAAAGAATAATATAGTATATAAAGAATAATATAGTATATAAAGAATAATATAGTATATAAAGAATAATATAGTATATAAAGAATAATATAGTATATAAAGAATAATATAGTATATAAAGAATAATACAGTATATAAAGAACAATATAGTATATAAAGAATAATATAGTATACAAAGAATAATATAGTATATAAAGAATAATATAGTATATAAAGAATAATATAGTATATAAAGAATAATATAGTATATAAAGAATAATATAGTATATAAAGAATAATATAGTATATAAAGAATAATATAGTATATAAAGAATAATATAGTATATAAAGAATAATATAGTATATAAAGAATAATATAGTATATAAAGAATAATATAGTATATAAAGAATAATATAGCATATAAAGAATAATATAGTATATAAAGAATAATATAGTATATAAAGAATAATATAGTATATAAAGAATAATATAGTATATAAAGAATAATATAAAGTTGCACAAAGTAAAACCTGCAATAAAATAAAAATAAGGTTTTTAACAACTTTTTTTTTAATTAATTAAGATTAAATACTAAAATTATTAATAAAACACAGAATTGAGAAGATATTGAACCTTTCTAATTAAAAAATATATATATATATTTACATGCATTTAAGCATGCTTCAACCAAAACCATAAAAGGGTTTAACCAACATGCTTTAACCAAAGCCATAAAAGAGTTATTTTCCCGATCCACGTAATATGCACTGTTTATATGCGATGGAGAAAAGGCGGGAAAGGATAATTTTGAGAGGAGCCGAAAATTATTTTTCACACGTTATATTTAAGGCAAGTGAGTAAAAAAATCTGAATGCGTTTCTTTACCATTTAGTAAAATTAGTACTAGTGTTCATTTTCAACCTACTGTTCATAGTCACCCCTGATCACGGTTCTTTTTTTTTTTTTTTTTTTTTATTCAAATTTTTTGTTCTTTAATCCTTACAAATTCGTAAAATATAATAGAATCTTAACAGAGTAAGTAAAATTAAAAATCTTAACATAACTTATTTTATTACATAGTTAATTACTTAACATAAAAAACATTTCATATTTAACTATTTTTTTTATAGTGCGTGTTCAAAGAGTTTTATGCGCGCAGACCTACTGAAATATAATACGGGTTACAGCTGTTTAAGTTCTCTAAAACGCGTATAAATGCGTATGTGCGCATTGTACGGATGTTTATTACACCCAATAAATTTTGGAGTTCCTTATTTGTATTTCTTGGCCCCTAAATAAAAAAAAATAGAAAACACTGTAAAAATAACCTATAGAAAACATCTCAAAATATCAAGAGAAGTAATTGTGAAAAGAATCCATTAAATAGGTCCAATAAAAGATAAAAACGATGAGCGATTATTCTGAAACTTTAAAATTTTCTAAATAAAAACTCTTAATTCAATCAAGAATCACAGTGGAACTGGATTATATATTATGGATTATATGACTTGGCTAGAGAAACTTTTGAACAACGAATAAATATACGGGAAGATGTTAGAAAACTTCAAAGCGAAGGTAAATAACCATTTTGAAATATAAAAAAATGTTTTACAAAATTTTTAAAAATAGCGTTGCATTTGTTTTCATTATGCCATCGCGTTTTTTCATCTCAAAGATTTTAATGTCTTCGAAACCGCTAATAATATTTTACAAAATTTGTACGACGCGTAAGTTTTACAAGGAAATAGTTTCCATTCGCATTATTTTGAAACAAAAGCAGTTCAAAACTGCTTCTGTTTCAAAATAGATGCGAAACTTTTTTCCTCTACTATTTATTTGTATCGAAAGTTATTTTTTAAACTTAAAACTTTAAAAAATAACTTTCGATACAAATAATTAGTAGAAGAATAAACAAAAAGTATTGTATACTGCAATACAAATAAATATTAGAAGAATAAACAAAAAATATTGTATACTGCAATACAAATAAACATTAGAAGAATAAGCAAATATCTTGACAATCTAACAGTTTATATTTGCATAACTTATTTATTGGTTGCATTAACTTATTTAGTAAGCTCTGCTTAAACATTCTGATGAATCTGTCAAACAGATTCAAAAATTCAAATTCCAAATTATAAACTTATTAATTTTGAACAAAAACAAACAAAAGAGTAGGAAGGATTGCTGCATATATCTAAAATGATCAGGCAGTTAAAATAAGAAGATACCCGGCACTGGTTCTGTCTTTATGATTGAGATATACCCAATAAAAAAATAAAAATATTATAGTTTTTATTTGTTAGGTCTCTCGAGGGTGAAATAAGAACCCACCCAAGCAACCCTACTTTTTTTCTATAGACAGCAATGTTGTCTATAGCAAAAAAGTAGGGTTTATAGTTTTATGCTTATAGTATAGTTTATATAAAAGTAGGTGGTTTATAGAAAAAAATTTTAATATGTTGTCACAACATATTGAGAAATTTATTTCTATAAACCTCCTTTAAAGCAAAAATCATCAAACAGATATATTAGATCGTTTTCTTTTATATTTTTTATTATATTAAGGTACAACAACAATTAACAACTCTAGAACTTGAATTTATGAAAGAAAAATCTATTTAAAATCTGAAGTCCTTCAGATTTTGAACAGAAAATCTGATAATTAGTCCTTCAGATTTTCTTTTCAAAATTTGAAGAACTCATTATTGGGAGTAGATTTGGGTAAAGTATACAAAGAATACAACTTTGGAATCACAAACTCTGCATATAATATAGAACTTTTCCCGTGTTTGAAATATTTAAATCTTTAAATATTACATGATCTGTCCCCGATAAATTGAAGTTAGCTCAAGTTGTAGCAGTATTAAAAAAGGGGATTCATTTACAGTTAATAACTACTGACTTATTTTAATTCTTAAATTTTTTTCAAAATTTTCAGAGCGAATAATTTACAATAAATTATATAAATATCAAAGTAACAATATCTTATATATGAAACAATACGGTTTCCAAAAGCAACACTCAACCAAACATGCAATTTTTAATCTTGTAAATAACATAAATGACTATTTTGGAAATAAAAAATTTGTACTTGCAATCTTTGTAGACTTATTTAAGGCGTTCGGCATTGTAGATTACACAACTCTACTTTAAAAGATCAAAAAATATGGAATAAAAAGTGTCGCCCGAAGCTGGTTCAAAAATTTTTTGCTCAACAGACAGCAATGCGTAATTGCTCAAAAAAAAAATATTTAAAGTTACTTAAAATATAATACGGTGTCCCCCAAGATTCCATTCTTGCGCCCCTCTTATTTCTAATATACATTAACGGTCTAACAAAAGCCTCAAGTAAATTGAATGTCATAATGTTTACAGATGATACTGATTTATTTTATATGTTCATATTTATTGCAGAACTTTTTGAAACTACAAACATTGAATTTGAAAAACTAAACAATTGGTTTAAATCTATTCAATTATCATTAAACACAGAAAAAACTAAATACAAATATCTTTTTCATTCTAAACAAAATAAAAAGAAAAGGAAAATAATGAAATTGAGAGAACCCAAGCAACAAAGTTTCTTGGCATACTTATCAATAAGAACATTTAATGGATAGTGCACATAAATTTGTTAAATTACATTCTATCAAAAAACATCGGTTTGCTATACAAAGCTAGTAATTTGCTGTCCCAAAAAAATTTAAAACTTCCTTATTTCTCTTTTCTACAAAGCTATTAAATATACACTATCGTTGCGAATTTATAATATTTATGTTAATGACATCATTTACAAACTGATTCTATAATTACATATTTCGGGTCTACGTAACTGGACGGCTTTGTTGGTCACTTTTTGCGATCATTGTGTCGCATAAACGAATAAAAATTTGTTCTATGTGGCTGGTGAGCCCTGACTTTTTCCAATGTACACCAAAAAGATAAAACGAACATCAGGTTATCCTGCTGGATGTGGTTGCAGCGCTCAATAACCTAATGATTACGCTGACTCTTACGCACTCTTTCATTTGGAAGCTCCACAGTGCACGTCTAATCAGCGCTGGCTGACTGTGTGCTTGGATCTAAAATCTCACTTCATATCACATTATTCCACACCAGTACGGGGTTGTCGCTCTTTTAGCTAAGATTAATGGCTTGTGGCCTACGGTGACTAATATGTGCATTTAATCAATTGAAATCCATTCTGAAGGTTTTACGTCTGGCTTTGATGTGCTAGCCCATAAACGCAAGAAGTGAGTGTGTTTAGCTTTCTATTCACCCAATTTGAAAGTGAAAGAAAACATAAAGAGATCTTAGTAGGCAACCAAACGAAGCATACTGCTTTTTTTGGTCACCTACAGACCTGTAAACAGGTGTGATGATGATTGTTCATAATCTCCTTTTTACTTTATCCTTGTATATTTTTGCAGATTTGTGTTATAATGTGTCAGTTAGACCGTATATTTGTGAATATTGAAGCATAATAGCGCAAACATTTTACACAAAAATACCACCCACCATACAATTAACTAACTAAAGAAAACAGACAGTTACCTAGGGTCCCAAAATGATAACGCTTTTTTAAATATGTATATATGTTTTGTGCTTTTCTGGGATTATATTTGTTCCCTGATAACCTATTTAGTTCAACGAGCGGTCATCTTATCCGCAAACTTATGGGTTTCCATGAAGCGAAAACTAAGCATTATCAACTTATATGCACTTAGTATGTAAGCTTTTGGCTTTTATAACTGACATAAGATGATCTTCTTACAAAAGAAGTAGTGAAGACTAGAATGCATGACGTGCAATAGGTGTTTTTACCTTATCTCTTGAAAAGAAATTCTATTGACCAGATTAAGAAAAAAGATAAATTTATTAATTTTTTGCCCAGAAATTTATATAATAAATATGAAACAACAGCTATACAATTATATATTAAATATCATCCGGTCATCCGAGCTGACCACCTGGTATCTGAAAGCTTATGAAGAAAGATTTTTGTATAATCTTGTAAAACCTTTTACCTAACCGGATTGCATTAAAGAATAGATAAATAGTTTGGATTTTACCAAATAAAAATCTTGACTTCAGCGTAAGATTTAACCACTCCAGCTAAATTTAGACTATAGACGCTATAAAGAGTATTCAGGGCTAACGGATTCTTCTGTAAAATTAGAGCTTCCGTTCCCATATAAATTCCAGCAATATTTAAACCGTTATCGTAACCTTGGTCAAAATATTTTTGCAAAGCAAGTCCTACTTTTGCTACTACATTACGTATTAGGTTGGCAATATCCACCCCCTTTTTTTTTCTCCCTGTCTTTATCTCAAAGAATAAGTTCTTTTACCTCCCAGCACTTTTTTTTTTGTTGAAACTGAAATAAAATAATGAATTGCATAAAGCAAAGAAAAAAGTGTTTTATTCTGTGTGTGACACATCCAGCGTCTTATCAGTTGTAACCGTAAAGTATCCTGCTTTTCCAACATTCTTTAAAAGAGCACACTGCACCAATGAAGAATACTCATATATGAAGACACTTTGAAGTAATGGACCTGCATCCGATCTCTTTATTTTTGGCAGCAAGAAACGCATTCCAGATGATTTTATTTTCAATGTTTTGCTATTATCTAAATTATCTTTGATCTCTAAAAATTATTTGAAATTATTTCCAGAGAAAAATTGCCAATTTTTCAAGAAAATTGCCATTTACTTGCCCTCCTAGTGCAGAAGTTTAGACTGTTGCAATAATAATACAAGAAACGGTAAAAGTGCATTGTTTAAATAATAAAAAATATCAATCAAATAAAAAAAAAAAAGTTTATCTCTAAACGCAAGGTTATTTCATGAGAGAAACGATGTTGCATCTAAAACCTCTGACTTTAAAATTTATTTGATTACCAAATCAATCCCAATATCATCGGTAAGAGTTGCTAATAAAGCTTTCGAGGTAAAGACTTTGGTGGACAGAACTGTTATGATGTGTTTTGATTCGATCACTTGGTTTCTTTCATTTGTCTTTGATTCCGTATTTCCAAAAAAAAAAACATCGATCAAATAAAATGTTCATAGAAGTGAACTTATTGTTTGATTTTTAATTTGCATGTTTTGTAAACGGAAAATTAATAATATTCTTCTTTTTAAATAAATCTGTTATTTATATTTGTTCTGAACATCTGATTGTTTTTCTTTGTTTTTTATTAGTTATCCTATTTTATAAAAAGATTTTTCAATAAAAATGTTTCATATTTTTGTGTGGGGTTTTATTTCTCAGTCTAGTTCAAGCACAAAATATTAATCTCTGGATAGAATTTTTGGCTAGTGAGCAACAAAATCATCGTTGAGTTATACGAAGCTTCCACCTAAATATTGCTAAAAGTTACCTAATATTGTATGAATAAACCTTTTTGAAGAAACTGCGATGTATAAATACTGGTTGTTTATTTCTAGATACCTGATTCATCCATAATTTATGGTTGTTAAATATACTTTCTATGGTAGGGAGCTGGGGAAGTTCCTCAATAATGCTTTTCTCATCATAATTGACAATTTTAATTTTAGTAATACCACCATCTTTAAAAAGATTGATATATTAAATAGGGTTTTATCAAACCTTTATCAAAATTAACTAATGGTTAAGAAAACAAATTTATTGTGAAGTGTCGTCGTAATCTGTTGGACCTTTATGCCGTTGATAAATATGTTTGATCTCAGATATTGTATCTTACAAATTAGGCTCCAGCTTATGTTAGGACTAATGCTCTCTAAGTAATTAAAAATCAAATTTAAATAAGTTAAAGTTAAATAGGATTTTATTATTATAATATAATCCTGAGATTACTTTTTGTTTCTTTTGTGTGAGTTTGTGGTATCAGTTTGGAAACCAACTCGAATTGGTAAAATTGATTTACCAGAAAGAGTTGAAGATCGAACAATTCGATTATTGCCATCACTTAAAAAAGGCAACTATAAAAAACTTTTAAAAACTCTCGACTTGACTACCTCGACAAAAAAATGACAATTAGAGACATAAATCATCTTTTTAAACTTTTTAATGATTTTAACAATTAAGAAAAAGTATAAAAATTTTTTTTTTAACAAACTCAAACAAGTGGTCACCGTTTTTAATATGTCACAGAATTCACTAAGCAAGCATGTTGTGAAAACTTTTTTTTTAAAGTTTCAGCCAATATTTGGTATGGCGTGCCATGCGAGTTGGTTAACCCACAATCAATTAACAATTTTAAAGCAGTTCTTAATTTCTGAGCGAGCAGCAATCAAGAAAAATGACTATAGTGTGTTAATAACACACCCACTGACTCACAACAATTACATCTTTTTTTTATTTATCATTATTTATCTCCCCAAGGCCGAGAAGGCCACTACAACCGAGGAGTCTACCTTTTTTTTTGTGGTTGCTCTCTCTAAACTTTATTTCTCCGAAATATGAACCTTGACAAACAAGACCACTACTCGGAAAAACAAGTTGAACGCTAATACTAATCATACTAATTACTAGAGATTTAACTCATGCAAATGTTAAAAGATATATGTAGTACATAAATGTAAAAAATCCACTTATACAATGTTATGTAAAAACATCTGTAAACGTTAGTACCACTGACAGTAGGTGAGTTGAGTTTGCGGATCGTATATGTAAGTATCGTAAAAGCCTTTTTGTTTCATCTCTTTTGTTTTGATTTTTTGTATTTATGTTATTATATTTTTTTAAAAATTAGCAAAAGTAAACAAATTGCAAAAAATTTTTTATCCAAGTGAAGAATTTTATTCTTTGATGATTTCCCTACCACTCCGAGTTGTTGATGTTTAAGTTAAGGAGATTTAAGTTAAGGAGATAAAACTTTAAAAAGATAGTTGTTATAATAACTGTCGCTTTTATATATGTTGTTTTAAATATCTGTTTTGACAGATTATTAAGATGAGTATAAATTTTAGCGACTAAAACTATCAATGGGTAGGAGGGGTGGTGGTGGAGACCTTATATAAGCTCTTCTCCTTCTCTCTTTGATAACTCTGTTGTGTTTTATGATGTTGCGTGATAATTTAAATATATCTGTGTTGTTAAACCATAAATTTTTTTTTTTTTTTTTTTAGTATTGTATTTGCCGATTGAAAATAATTTACACTCGTAATTTATAAAAACAAATATTTACATGACTGGGGCTTGAAGAAGACAAAATTCATCTTATCATTAAGCCCCCCCTAAAAAAATGCATATTCATCAAATAAAATGTTTTAACAAAATGCAAAAAATAAAATATATAACGTTTAAAATATTTAGTAATTCAAAGAGTATTTATATTTAAGAACTGATTAGTAAAATAAGATGATATATAAGTATTAATATTACAAAAAGAATTTACAATAACTTTTTTTAATAAAAATTGAAATTATAAAATTTTACAATATTTTTAGTAATTAGTATTTCAAATAATAAAACTTAAAAAAATCGTTTGTAAATTCAAAACTTATAAGATAAGAAATACATTTACAATAGCAGACTATTGTTTAGAATATTGAATATAATATTAAAGAGTAATTAGTAGGTTAATTTTTGTTTTTGTTTGCTAGTTTAAAAAGCTTTTTAGAAGAACTTTAATTCATTTTCATGTATCATCAGTAATTGCTTAAGTTTTGTTTTAAACTGGTTTAAAGAATAATTAGATTTCAGCTCATTATTTAATATTGTATTCCACAGCTTAGGACCTCGGTTAGCAATTGAGAATTTGGTTGCTGAATAATGTGTTTTGGATTGAATGGAATTGTTTTTTGAAAATCTGGTAGGGTATATGTGGTTTATTTTTTCAAAAAGTGAATTAAATAACATTGGTGATATTTTTTTATCAAGTTTAAACATGAAGATAAGAATATGGTAAAGGTTTAGTTTATATACATTTAGAATATTAAGTTTATTAAATAAGGTTTGAGTGTGAGAGAAACGGTCTACGTTTGTAATTATCCTTATAGCCTGTTTTTGTTTACTAAACAGTTTTTTTACTTTTGTTGCGTTTGTGCTGCACCAAGCAACGTTTGCATAATTTAAGTAGCAATGAATTAAAGAAAAATATAAGTTTTTTAAACAAGATAGATTTAAAAACTGCTTGGCTTTATACAAAACACCTATATTTTTTGATATTTTATTTTCAATTAGACCTATGTGGTCCCTCCAGGTTAAATTTTCATCCAGAACCACACCTAAAAATTTTATTGATTGCTCTCTTTTTAATAATGCGTTATCAATAAAAAGATCAGGAAGTTTTAATGGAATATCTTGTTTTTTATGAAGACGATGGAACAAAGTGTATTTGGATTTATTGATGTTCAAAGATAGTTTGTTTGATTTGAACCATTGGGTTAATTTTTCAAGTTCTTTGTTTACTGTTTGAAATAATTTACTGATATCTTTACTAGAATAAAACAAGTTTGTATCATCTGCAAACAAAATTAAGTTTAAAATGTTAGAAAATTTATATAAGTCATTAATATAAACGAGAAATAAAAGTGGTCCTAAAATTGATCCTTGAGGAACACCACAGGTGATTGACTTATATTCCGTTTTTCCGCTATCATATGAAATAAACTGCTTTCTATTAGACAAGTAACTATCAAACCAGGACAAATTAGTATTTATTATACCATAACTTTTCAGTTTGGATAGAAGGATTTGATGATTGACAGTGTCAAAAGCTTTACTTAAATCGATAAATACACCTAGGGTATACTTGTCTTCATCAAACCCTTTAAATATATCATGAACAAGGTGAGTGATTGCATGATCAGTTGAATGACCAGATTTAAATCCAAACTGTTTATGAAAAAGAATATTATTAACATTTAAAAAGGAATATAGTCTATTATACATAACCCGCTCTAATATTTTAGAAAAACAAGAAAGAATTGAGATTGGTCTATAATTCGTAACATCGGAAGGATCACCTGATTTTAACACTGGAATGACTTTTGCAATTTTTAGGTTATCTGGAAAAACACCTTGTTTTAGAGATAAATTAAAAATATGTAGTAATGGAATTGTAATTTGTTTTATTGATTTGATAATGACATTACTACTTATATCATCAAATCCTAAACTTTTATTGGGTTTTAATAAAGAGACTGCTTCTAGTAATTCTTTTTCTGTAAGTTTATAATTAGACATAACATTAAGGTTGGTTGAGGTTAAGTACGAACTAAAGTGTGATTGAGTAGTTGCTATATTAGATAAATTGATGTATGTAATTTTAGAGTATTTAGAGATAAGAAAAAGCATTTTTTAATACTTTGAAAATCACATAATTAAACCATTTTTTGTTTTGCAAAATATTAGAAATAGTTCTAAAAAAAAATATTTGAAACTTATTTTGAAATGCTAGGATGTTTTCAAAAATTTAATTGTTCACAAAATTAAAACAAAACTAGAAAGCCGATTAAAATAAATGTTAACTGCTTAAAACGACCATTTTATAAAATCAAAGTCATCAACTTTTTATTGATTGATAAAAAAGTAAAGTTTTAAAAAAGATTGCAGATATTATTGTTTAATTAAAACTGTTCCATCCGGAAGAAACTATTGCATGCTGCTATTTTGTATATAAACTTTCCTGAGTCTTCTCGTTTAATATCCCAACAGTAGTTTACTACCATGCGTTTGACCCAATGTCTTTGTAACGATCTTCAATAGTCTTGAGACTTTAATGGTATTACTCTCATGTCTCTTTATCTTCAAGATTTTCAGGAAACTGGTCAAAATAACTATTTATAAAATAAAACTTAATGCTCGTTTTGTATGAAAGGTAACAAAAGTTTTAACATTTTATCAACTAAATCTGGATAGTTTTCTGCTTTTTTATTTCCTAGAAAGTGTTTTATAACATCACAAAAAACAATCAAATCGTTATCTCTTTGCTACTCATTAATAATAAAGTCAATGAAGAAAAAAAAGGCGGGAGTTTTTAATGGGTCACATGTTCGCCATAATACAAATGATAAAGTGTTCATTTTAATTAATTCTTTATCATTTATAATATAGCGAATTTGTGGCCCATTTAAAATTCTTGCCTATTTTTTTTTATTGACAACCCTGGTAATGCTATAACCATCTATTGGAAGCAATCAGTTGTCAGTGTTAGAAAAAGTTGTTTCATGAATCCAAATTTATGATGGTGTTGTGGAAAAACCTTTTTTTCGATTCATTTTTATGCCCACTGTGAAAGTGTTGCGGATGAGCCATTCTTCTTGAATCCAGTGTTTGTTTCTAGCTCGACTGTCCAACGCACAGAGATAAGAAGGAAGTTTTGTTAAACATTTTGTCTGACCAAGGAGAAAATTAATCATTTTTAGATGTACACAATTCATACAGTTGAGTTTGTGATATTTAATCAAATTAAACACCATTATGATGTCATTGTAAGCCTCTCACAAATAAACATAATGACCAATTAGAGCAGAATCAAAACTATTGACACTGTGTAAAATAACGGATTTGAGGCTTCGTCTCGAGCTATTGATAAAAAGTCTTCATTCTGTCGGATTGTATACAGAAATATCCAACTGTTATATGAGACCTGAAATATCTTCAGAGTAAGTAAATAAAATGACTTTTAAAAAAAAGTTAACTAAGATTTTATCTCTTTTTCTAAAGTAAGAAACTTTTGAAAAGCTATCAAGTAGGATCTTTTCTATTAATCGACGCAAATAATTCTGCTGCATGCTTAGTATATCATCTATAAAACGAACTAAGTTATTTAAAATGCTGATTAAAACACTGAGGCGTATTAAATTGTTTATCATTAGATGAGAAGTCTTCCAAAATCTAAAGAAAATTCTTCTGTTTCTGTAGCAGGCAAGCTGATATCTAAAAAGTTTGTTTTATCATCGACAAAAATAAACTTTGAAAAACTGGAGATGCAATCTCGTCAGAATGCTGAAGTGGTATTATTAAAGGAATATTAATATAAACTATTTTTTGCCTATTTATTTTGCCAATGCCAATAGCACCAATAAGACAAAAGTAGCCGTGGTTTAATCAAAGTTTAGGGGTTGTCACAAAACCAAGGGGACTCCAAAAGGTAAAATCTTTCTTTTTTCCTTTGTCCATTCTCTGACTTTCTTTATTAAAATGGCATACAGTATGTGGAGTTTTACAAATTAGTCTTTCGTCATTGTGGAACAATTGTATAACAACCATAGATATAACAGAAAGGAGTTATGGTTATGCTTGCAATTATGTTGGTTTAAAGAAGCCATCTTTTATATATTTGATCTGAAATATAACAATAATGTTACTTTTTTAAAAATAACTGTGAAAAATATAACTTTATAAAAATAATTAATTGGCAACTAGAGCTTTTCAACAGAAACTGAGGTTATATTTAGATTCAGCATTTAAAAACACACAAAAATCAGATTAAATATCTCATGCAACATAAAAAAAATTTTTTTTTGTAGTCCTGTGTTATTTGAGCTAAATGATGCTTCAATTGATTTTCTATTAAGTCCCCGTTCTTATACATTTTTTAATCTGATTGCCACTCGGTGTAGGTAAGGCAATTTTAAAATCTAATAGCGTCTGTATGATATTTTGTTAACTATGACATATTTCCGTTAAAAGATCAGGTCTGTGAAGTATGAAAAGATAAAAAAAAATTAAAATGATAAATTTTATGGTATCATAAGATATAAATGTTTAAAGTTAATAAACTCAGACCGAAGATTCTTTTTATTTATTTATTTTTTTTAAATCTTCTTTAAATCCCAATTGCTAGTCCAAATTTGAATAAGATTTTAAATAAATACGTTTTTTAGGTAAAATAAGCATCATAATTTAAAAATATGGCTTGTTCTGATTGTTAATTGGCAGTTTTTATTAATTACAAGCTCTTTCTTGGTCAGAATTCTAGTATTTTTTGTAAAAATTGAAAGAAATAATGTATTTTGACTGTTATATATAGTTTATATACGTCAGAACGGATTAGAACTAGGATCTATAGTAAATAAAGGCACTTTTTCAAAAGAAATAACTAAATTCATGTTAACGCCGATGATGTAAGCGTAATTGATCTAAAGACTCCAAAATGGTGTTCTTTAGAGTCACTATTAGGGGTAGTAAAATGGTTTTGAAAATTATAAATAAAAAAGAAAAGTTTCTTTAAATATTAAAAAACCGAAGGCAAAAAAAAAATATAACATCTAAAACTCTTGTTTGGATATAATACGCTGATAAAATCATGATAATTTCAAATAAAAGAGTTCGAATAATTTGTCTTAACTACATACCATCTTAACTACACCGAGTAGCAGCAACAAATTCAGACTGATTTTATGAACAAAATGGGGCTTGTGGTTGATTTTCCAATAAGTGCTGGTTCTGAAACATACAACAGGTAAATTTTTATAGCACGTTTTTGCAACATATGAACAAACAGCTAAAATTCTGTGCATTGATCAAAACTCTATACCTTTAACCCATAACTCTATAACTCTATACCTATAAACCCTTTATGTTGTATATATGTTATTTAGACTTTACTTTAACTTGGTGGCACTATCTTTAAGATATGAAATAGGCTGTTTAAGATTTAAAGATTATTTTTTGACACTGTTAGACTAAATGTGTTTGTTTATCCATGGCATTTTATGGCTCAATCTGTGTACATATTATTGATTCATGGATATGACGTAATTCAAAAACTTATATTACTCATAACACTTATGTCCGAATAATAAATAATAAGCTCAATTGGCTAGAAATAAAGACTTTAAACTAATCGCAAGTAATTTAGCCAAAAAATATTCAGAGCAACAAATACAGATCTGATTAACAGACTTCTTGTTTCCCTTTTATTTCATCAATGCGTAAATCACACTGAACAAATCATAAAACATTTTTTTCAAAATTAAAATTAAAATTTCCTTCAGATGAATTAAACTACTTAAGCAATCTTCAAACGTTTTATAAAATTTCAAATTGTCAATGTAACAACAAGAAAAAATTGAATGTTTTTTTGCGCATTTCTTTTGTTTATACTAATGTTAAAACGTTATTTATCTATATTTATAACAATATTTTAATATACTGATTTCGAACATGAGCTTGGTGTCATAGTTCAATCAGATATATAATGGTATTCATAAATGGTAATGCAGTAACTCTAAAAGCTAATTGAATCCTGGGTTTAATTTGTCGATTTTTCAATTATTTAGATGGTTAAAAGGTTATACACAATATTTTTGTCCACGTCTTGTGTACACAATAAATATAGGTTTGGTCTCTCTATCTGATATTATTAAAACAGAAAGAGTTCAACATAGAGTAACCAAACTCGTATCTTTTAAAAAAAAATTCCTTAGGAAAAGATATTAAAATTATGAAGTTGACAAAATTGCCGTAACGCTACAAGACTACAAGGTGACTTCATCGAGCAATTCAAAATTGAACAAAATCATGATATTGTTAATTGTTAACAAATAAAATTATAGAAGCTGACAATAATTGACATAAAACTAAACTCAAGAAGAAGACCCTAGATAAATTATATATCAATAGTCAAGAAACAATAATTCTTCATAATCTAATAAAAGATGTTATCGTTCAACATCTAATGTAATTTTCAGGGCCGGATTTACCTAAAGACTAACTGAAGGCTGCAGTCTTGAGCCCCGCGATGTTATGGGCTTAAATCTTATTATTATTATAAATTTAACTATTACAAATAATATTTTAAGATAGTAGGACTTTTTTTTCCAATGATTTTCTAAATAAAATACAAAAATAATAAAAGTTTTTTGAAAACTTTAATTTCTTCCATAAGAAATTATATAAATGTTCATAGAAATAAAAATAATATTTTTAGTTTTCTAGAGACTATGCAGCTTTCATTTATTATTGTTACAATTTATATATATAAATATATATATATATATATATATATATATATATATATATATATATATATATATATATATATATATATATATATATATATAAATATATACAGGGTGTACAACTAATTTTTGAACCCCTTGTGTCCTTTTATAAATGACAGTAACTCAGTTGTTAGTTAATACTTTTTATTCATTTGTTTACAAAATATTTAGAACAATGTTACTAATCATTAGTGAGTCATTCCACCATTTTTACTTAGACATTTTAAAATTCTGATGTGAAAACTATAGATAAGTTAATAAAATTTTATCTGGATGATAGAAACCCATTCTTCTTAAACTCTTGTGATGAGTTGTTGGTGGTTTTGGGGTCTGTAATTTTTAAAAAACATTGTTTTGAAGACTTTCCCATACATTCTCAATGCAATTAAGGTCTGGTGAGTTCCCCGGCCAATCAGTCCAGACATTATTAAACTCTATATTGATGACATCCATTGTTGCTTTTATACTCGGTATTAATATTATCGCGGAAAGAATAGTTTCAGATTTTTAAAAGAACTTTCCTCCATTTACAAACTACATACAATTAAAATGTTTAAACATATTTTAAACAAAACAAGTTAAACATGGAAATGATAAATATAGTGGGGAAGGGAGGTAAATGACTGACATCTTGTATATATATTATTTGCTTTCTTTTCTTTACTTAATAAGAATATGTCTCTGACAAAATTATAATCATAATTATACTAAATCATATCCCTCAAATATCACCATTTCAACCCACATAAACATATTTACAGTTTCACATTAACCATATAAAAACATTAGCAATTATATACAAAACCGTACAAACATATTAACAACAGTTATAAAATATAAACGTCATATAAACAGTAATCAATAAATTTTTTTGGCATGCATTGCTCTCGAGCACATCTTTTCAAAGGCATGTCTATTTCCTATGGACTATCCTCGACCTCGATCGGTCGTACGTCATTTTTGTCGACAGCAACGTTGTACCAATATACAGCTTCCGGTATTGATATTTTAGATCGCTCTGCTATTCTTTTTATTGTATGATGGCTTCTTTCCACAGTTCCATTCCCCTCAAGGTAATAAGCAGCCCAAAGCGTGATACGCACTCCCCAACTGTCAAGGAAACTCCTCCTTTCTTCAGTTTGAAACGTTGCCTCATTATCTGTTAATATTTCGGAAAGCGCTCCTTCTTCACAAAAGATATGATGGATAGTTCGAACTATGGCAACACTTATAAACTTGAATGTTGTTGCGACAAAACATATCTCGAAGTTCCTCAATCAATTAGGTTCAGAAATTTTTCAGTTCCATAATGCATAATATTTATGTTCGATCTTTCCCAATTTTCTTTAACATTTAAACTACCTTTTGTCCACTGTACAGAAGCTGGATCTATTGACTGACACGGCTCACAATTTTTTAATACAATTTGAGCGTTTGTAGTTGCATTTGAATCCACTTCACAAACAAAGTTCAATGTTTTACTCACACCAAAATGTCTAGATTTCTTGTGTATACTCAAAATGGATTCATGCTCTGCAACTGCTACTCCAATACGATTTTTAAGATGCTCAGTCCCAGTCAACTTATTTAACCATCTGCTGCAAACTCTTAATAATGCATCAGCAAAATTATCTTCCGATGGGACCAGATTTACGTCAACTTTCAAATGGTATTCTTCAATTAGTTGTTACATACTGCTTATTCTTCTTGATTTCAACCTTGATTTTCTAGTATGTGCGTCAAAAATCCAGTGGAATACTGTTGTAGAGTCTGTAAAAATTGCCATTTTTTCCAGTTCTTACGTCAAAGCCATATTTATTCCTCGTAGCACTGCGTCTAATTCTGCCGTGTTTATATGAACGTCCAACTTTTTTTTTCGCAGCCATGTTGCATATTCCACAATGGTATTACCGATTTGAACTATTGTGCCTATAACTAAAGAACTTGCATCAGCCCACACTTTTCCCTTATTTCCATCCACGGCAACTTTCAACCTATCATAAACTTCTCAAGTACACATTTTACATTTTCGTTACAAATTTCATCGTCCCAGCCCTTCGTCATACTGACAACTATTCATTTCAACAGGCTACAAACAACTCGTAACCAACCACACAGGGATAAATGACCCACCAACTGTCAGCAAACTTAAAAAGCTATTCTTCTGGTTAACTTTTTTGGGATTTCTTCACTTTGATTCCCTCATGACCACGTCAGTTTATTACCAGCTTTGCGTACACATAATCCCAACACACGGACCCCATTATCGTCAATCTTATAAGCCTCTTTGCTCTCAAAACCATATTTTTCATAATGCCTTTTGACATAATCGAGACTCACCACGTCCTCATTGATAAATATTTCATCCACGTAGGCGGATATTCGTTTCTTAACCAACTCGTCTTGATCAATGATGGCGTACAAAACAAATTTTGTAATCATCAGTGCAACATTCAAACCAAAACCACGTTGTGTTAAACAATATCTCTTGTTGTGAAATACCACTTTTTGGAACGACCAAAGGTGTTCCTCAGTTTTTAGTAAGAGATAAGCGTTGCGTAGATCCATTATTGCTGGTTTGTTACCCATTCTTCTCCATTTTCTCAACTTACACACATCCGCAACTCTTGTATACGCCTCGATGAAGTTGTTAGCTTCTCTCCTACACAAAACAGACCGGACTTTATTATCTTTGTTTCTTTTAATCACAGCTTTTAAAGGAATTTGTCCTTCAGGCGGCCCCATAACGTTTTTGTCATACTCAAGTAACCAAGTGCTTGCTCCAATCCTGAAGTTCGTTTTCGTATTCCGTTTCAACATGTTTTGATACCGGGTACTGGGAAACTTTGTTAAATAGTTGGTTGGATCCATCTCCGTATTTCCATTTCCATTTGACTCTCTATTCAATACTATCAAAAATAGCTTCATGATCTTTCTGTTTAATTTCAATTTTATTTACTTCCTCTTTGTTTAAACTGTATGTCCGCAATAGCTGGAACTAAGCTTTGCTGTTCCTAATAATGAGGAAATGAAAACTCCTCCCAATAATATAATTGAACTTATACCAAGCATTATATCAACTCTAAAAGGTCGGAAATCCACCAAAATAACTTCGTCGCGTATTTTGATATCATCAATCTCGACATTCACAGTCGCGGAATCAATACATTGATGGGTTTTATCTTTGAAAGTTATCTTTGGAGATCTTTGGAGAGTTTAAACTTTTGTTCTGATTTTCGGACAGAAAATTATGATTCAAAATTGTCTTTGAGCATTCCGCGTTTACCATAGCTGTTCTTACCATGCCAATTACTTTTAAACGAATTACACATAACGCGCTGATTCCATTTTTGTTCCAAAGCAACGTTGCGCAGATCCCTCGCTACTGCATAAACCGAATACGCAGTTTTTCTAAGAAGAAATGGAATAAGTAGCTCCAGCTTTTTGTTCTGCATTTCAGCTATTACTTTGGTTTTTTGCATCCACACCGCAGCATCTGAAGTTCCATCAAACATATTGAATAATTTCATACTTGAATTCATGGCATGGTTACCTTGTAGTTTTTTCGCAGAAATGAAAAATTGAGTCAAGATGTTTTCTTTTCTTTACTCAATGAGAACTTGTCTTTTGCAAAATTATAATCATAGTTTATAACAAATCATATACCTCAAATATTACTATTAGAACCCAAAAAAACATGTTTGCAATTTCACATAAAGAATATAAACACAATTACATACAAAACCGTACAAACATATTAACAACGATCATCAAATATATACGAACTGTAATTACAAACCACTTTACGTCAAGAAACACTGTAACGTTTAACTTAATATAATTACATATATATATATATATATATATATATATATATATATATATATATATATATATATATATATATATATATATATATATATATATAGGCATGCTTTGATATATATTCACTTGAAATTTCATTTAGAGCCCAAAAATGAAAAGCAAACAACTGACTATTTAAACTTAAAACTACAGCAACTATTAGTGGTAAGAGTTGTTCCTTATGATATTATGATTTATATTTGTCACATAGAAAAAGTGTTTATTGTACCAATAGATTTCTCTTTAAAACGCATGCCGCTAAAATACTACACATGTACTTTTTCAACAATGGGTTTCACTAACGTGATTGAAATTTTTAAACAATGATTGTATTAGTATATCTAGACATGCTAGCTTATTTTTTAATAAAAATTTAACTCTTTATTATTAAAAAAATCTCAAAGAAGTCAAATTTTTTGTTTTTAAAAAGGTTAAATGTATGCATTATGACTCCTAACGTTTGAAAATATAAGATTAAGTTTGCAATCATTTTTTTTTATAAAATTTATTTAACCTGTTTAAATTCACCAATGCAATACAAACAACTTATCAACATTAAAAACGGTTATTTGGCATTTTTTAATGCAATGCCGTAGATGTACATTTTAAGGGGCTATTATGCTTAAAATAGAAAGACATAATACATAATAATGTACAATTTGAATAATATAAAAGGGAAATAAAGGAAATAGGAAAAAAATATATGATTTTAATACAATAGCAAGATAAAAAAAATATAAATAAACAAATATTTTTTATATATAAATCTGATTCATTAGAATTTGAAATACCTGACTCAGAATCAAGATATTTCTTTTTTAATGAGCCATAGAACATCCAGATGAAGGAAGAATCAATGTTGGTTTCGTGTTATCAGTGCAACATGCCATTTTCGTATATACAGACTTAAGAATGAAATTACATTGGTGACACTATTTTAAAGATTTTGCAAGACAACATTTATATAAAAAAATTGAGTGAACTAATAGGTTTAATCATAATAGTATTTTATGGCTATACAAGATCTGTATAAACATTCTTTCGATTACTGGCCTTTCTAAGTTAGCTCATGAAGGAACATTTTAAGTAATGTAATATATTGTTTTACATAAGAGCTTTGTAGTTTTGCAGTTTTATTGGAAGTTATAATTCTTTTTCTCCTCTGCCTCATGAACTTTTTACTGTTTCAAGGAAAAATTCTTTTGAAAGCACATCTTGAGTCTCAATAGATCTATGTATGTTAGTTAGCCTTTTTTTTTTTTTTTTTTGATTAGCCTCTATGGCTTTTAATTTGGTTAACTAAAAGTAAACACGGAACTTCTGCTATTTTTAGACTTTTCTCGCTCAACTTCTCAATGATTGGGACATTTCAAAAATTGACTTCCAATATTTGGCTGAACCATAACATTATTTTGTTTGTGCTAGTCTGAATGTGATCTTGAAGTAGTTGCTAGAGGTCCTTCTTTTGAGGTCACACTTCTTGTTTTCATAGAATTAGCAGATAGTAGAAAAACATAAGTAGATTTGAAAGCATCAGTTTTATTCATAATGAAATGAATAAAACTGATGTTGAAACTTATTCTGTTGGATATCATCAATATTTAGACCATCCTTTTTTATACCTTTTAGCAGATGCTACAATATTTCAGATGCTACAATATTTTCAACTCTTTTAGCAGATGCTACAATATTTTCAACTGATGCCCAGTTATTTCTCATTGCTCCTATGATATTCATAAATCTTTCTTAATTTATTGTCTGAAATAAGGAAAAGAATTCATTCTTTGTGTTATTGTAGTGTTGATAAAGCTGTTGATTTGGTGTATCGTCACGTTGCTGTGTGACTCCAGCAGTGTAAGATATAGACAGAAATTAATTTGAATTGCTTTTCAGGCAAAAAATAAGAACTTTCAAGTCAAACTGAGACAAATGACCATCTGATAGAAGCACAACTGGGAGCTATATACATTCCTTAGTGATATGTTTATTAAGTTCTCTATTATGTCTTGCGAACCATTCTCCGTAGTTAAGATGATCAAATTTTTGGTGTCATTGACAGCTTTCTGTGGTGCTATCTGACCTATTATTTTTTTGCCAGAAAAAATTAATGGGTACAATGAAACCTCTTCTAAAAATGAAAATATCATAGTTTACTTTTTAAAAGTATAACTTTCAAAATCACAGTAAACATTGACTCACCTGATAATGAAACAAAAGGTTTTATAGTTAAACTCTCGCTCTGTTTTTGCAAACCGTATTTTCACCTAATTTCTCCATAAACCAACCCAGTGGCAATATTAAAGACCTATACACTATTCCTTATTTTTTCAAAGTTCTTCATTATATTAGAACCAATAAACTCATTAGCGAAGGCATCTAGTATTAAAAAAGTTTCAAAATTAAGAATTGATTTATGTCACATAAACTAAATCTAACTATAACACATAATCTAAACTAAATCCAACTATATAAATGTAAATCTAACTATAACACATAATCTAAACTAAATCCAACTATATAAATGTACAAAACCTAAAAACTTGTTCAAGAAAAACCTAAATAAAATAAAAATCTAGCCGTACAGTTGTTAAAAATAAAATTGATAATACATCATTTTATAATGAGGCTAATCTAAAAAACGGTATGAAATAAAAGATGTTTTCCTAGATGACTTGCAGCTATCTCTCTAATACAGTTTAATACTCTATTCATTAATTAATGCTCAACTCACCCCCTGCCTTTTCATTATTATATTATTATGTTCAGTTAATTAAAATGAAAATGTACAATACTTAGCATCTATTTAATGTCTGCTGTACTGTACATCAATCTATCTCTGTACACCAATCTACTGACTCTAATATTTTATTCTCTTTCTCTCTTATATCTTTTTTGTAAACTGTTGCTTTAGCTCGAGTTTCTGTCTTTATCTTTAATCTATTTCTTTTTCGACAAGCAACAATTTTAAAATTAACTGGGGTTTTCCCATAACAATAATTTAATTTATACACTAAAAACAAAAAATTTACATAGTAGGGTAATGTTTACTTAGACAAAATAAACAGAGAGCGAACAGGATTAATAGTTTTACTATTTTATGGTTATAGCAGATCATTATAAATATTATTTCTATTCCTGGCCATTCTAAGTTTGTTCACGGAAGAATACTTTAACTAATGCAATGTAGTATTTAAGGGAAATGCCATGTAGTTTTTAAAGGACATTGCTATTCAAAATGATATTTTCTGTTGGACTAAATCAGCAAACCTTCTTGTATATCAAATAGTACTGATTTTTGATACAATAACTGTATTTTTCTTGCTCAAATAAAACTTCTTTTCTTCCTACTAACTTATTTATTAACCTGAATTCCACTCCACTTTACAAAAGTTTTACATCAGTTTATATAAAATAGCAACCCACAAAAATTGACATTGCAAAAACCGCTTAACACATAATAACAATTAAAACAATTGAGAGCTATTAATAAAAAAAACCCGCATAAATGTAATAAAATGCTTTTGAACTTTCTGCACCAAATTTACAATAACAAAAAAAAATTAAAACTCGCAGACGCTTTTTCATTCAAATAATTCCCATTGTAAATTAGATTTTTTCAAACAATTCCCTTTAAAAACGACACAAAATATAATTATATTTCGTTGAGTTTTTAAAGAGAATTGTTTAAAAAAATCAATAAAATTATTTCTGCTAATTCTCAATAAATATTGAAAAGCTTAATAACTTTCAGAGAAAAAAAGCCCTACAATAGGCATTTTCAAATCACAAATAAAAAAAAACTTATGTCATCCATTTTGAAATTTTGTGTAGTTTTTACGCGGAATCTACTGGTATTTTAAAAAATTTAACATATTTTGCAAAAATTTTGCTTTTTTATTAAATTTTCCAAGGATTTACACCCTTAATCAAAAATAAAAAAATAAGGTTATAATAGGATTGAAGTGAGATAAGCAGAATTCCTTAAAATTGATTTTTGTTTTCATTCAAAATAATGTGTACACTTCATACCTAAAGTACGCATCTAGTTTTTTCAACTGAAATTATGTATCTAAAAGATTACATTGAAAAAGCTAGATGCATATTTTCATTAAAAAAGTGTACATATTAATATTTGAATTATAACTGAATAACAATTTTCAAGGAGTTTTGCTTGTCTAACCTCAATACTATCAAAACTTTATTTTTTTTTTTGATTGGGACATAATCCCTTGGAAGCTTAAATTAAAAGTCAAGACTTGTGCAAAATATGTTATTTTTACTTTTTCTTTTTATGACAATGAAAAGAATAAGTTGAGCCCTAATTTTTAGTGATTTTGTCATATTGATTTACAGTAGTGAGTTTTTGTGACTTGGTGTTTATTTAACACTAACAACTTTGAAATCTTTTATATTAATATTATAACTTTTATGATTGTGCTTCCCATATTAAATAAGATAAGCTAAAGATGAGCTCCACATAGCAAAGTTGCTAATACTTTCATTTTTCAGAGATGTTTTAGTTTTTAGAATTTTTTTTCGTTTTTTCTTTTTACCTTTTTTTATTAAAAATATTTACATCTTATTATCATTGAAAGTTATCCTTTTTTTAATTTATTTTCTTTAGCATCTCAAGAATTGAACTTCTTTATGAGTATCGTAACAAATCAATCTTATCGTTTAGGGACATTCCATGACTTATTTAAAGTTACTGAAGCTGTTTCAGTTTTGAAAAGCGGGGCAGTAATGAAAAGTCTTGTTATTCAAAAGAAATGATGATTGTAAATAAAATTGGAAATTCATAAAAAAATAAAAAGATTTAGAAGGGGGCAAAAATACCTAACATACTATTTTAAATATCTATTTAATTCTGAAAAATCATATTGTTAGTAGAATTCTAAATTTTTAGTTATAGGCATTTAAAACCGTGACACAAGTTTCAATAGCTGTAACAAAAAATTTAGTATTCCACATGCAATATCTTTACCTGAAACTAAATAGGTCTTTATAGGTTGCATGGCATTTATTATTGCCCCTTCTTAACGATTTTTTTTTTTTGAATTCCTAGTTTAGTTTATCAAGGTCATTCTTTTTGAAAAAAAGAATTTCAATCCTGCCCAATGTCTATAAACAAGTTTCTTGTAACTATCGGTCTATATACTTACTTTCTGATATAGACAAATTTACTTAAAAGCTTATGTATAACAGGTAACTCAGTTTTTTAAATTTATCAAATAGCCTATATAGTCTGCAATTTGGATTCCGAAAGGTCAATTCTATTAACCAAGCACTCATAGCTATAGCTAAACCATACGCAAGGCTCTGGACTAAAAACAATTTGCTGGTGGAGAGTTTGTTGTTTTGCAAAAAGCATTTGATACTCTCAATCATAAAATTCTATTATCAAAACTATTTCATTATCGTGTAAATTAAATTGCTCTGAACTGGTTGAAGTCATACCTAAACTATCGTTTACAAAGTGTTTCTTATCTATATAAATGATTTAAACACATGTATTAAGTATTCAAAAATCATTTTTCTGATTACACCAGCCTCCTGATAGTAGATGAATCATTAAAAAAGCTAAATAGATACCTAGATTCTGACCTGGTATCACTGGTTGCGATTAAATAAAATATCTTTAAATACCAAAAAATGCTCTATTAAAGCTTCAAGGCGAAAATATTACTTAAAAACTAATTTTTAGTTAGGTATTTAAAAACTAAAAGATGTCGATAAAATAAAATATTTAGGCATATTATTGGATGAAAATTTTCTGTTCATCCAACGAATTAAGTCAATATCAAAAGTTGATTAAATAGAATGCTTAGTAAAATAAGGCGTTTTGTGAATTATGAAACCCTTGTGAATATTAAGCATGCTATTTTTAATTCTCATCTACGCTATGGTTGTCAGATTTGAGAACAAAGTTAATGCATTTTAAAAGAAAACTCTTTTAAATCTCCAAAATAAATAGTTAAGAATAATTCACTTTTAAACTAACCGTTTTAGTTCTTACACACTAATTAATTTAATCTTTATAATTTTTATTTAAATTATAAAGCTTGATGAACTCATCTACTTATCAAACTGCGTACTTGTATGGGACATTGTTTACAATAACATGCCCAGCTGGTTCAATAGATATTTTAAATTTACAAATGATATTCATTTTTGTAAACTAAAGTCTGTATCTTATTGTAGTCTCTCTACGCCTTTAAAATTAACAAATAAGTATGGCATTAGGTGAATCAAGTATCAATCAATTAACTGTTTGAACTCTTTCCCTGCTAAAACTAGAAAAATGCTCTCCAAAATGACAAATAGATATGTCTTCATAACCCATGTACAAAAGTTCATTCTTAATTAAAATATTCGATCAACTATTTTCTATGCAGTCACCACATTTAGTTATTCAAAAAAATAAAATTTTTAATTAAAATAAAAATTTTAAAACTCATTAAAAAAAATGTAAAACTCATAAAATAGAAATAAAAATATAAAACTCATACAATAAAAAGTAACACATAAAAGAACAAATATTCATTTAGTTTCAATCAATTGCCCTCTTTATTATCTAATATCGTCTTTGTTATCCAAAATGCTGAAGTGAATAATATTGCTGAAGTGAATAATATTGCTTGTGGCATTGTTATTAAACGCCACCATGTGACAAGTAAAAAAAAAAAGCTCTGACACATAACAAAACTCCGCTAGGACTTCTACTTCTTTTCAAAATCATAAACTTTTCACTGTTTACTTTTCTCCATATTATCTGTTATATAGTTTTGTTATTGATAATATTATGATTTTGTATTTTTATTTTGCATTAATATTACCCAGCCGGCATTTGGACCTATAAAGACGCCTTATTAACGTTCAAAAGATATCCTTTAGGCCGAAATACTCGCTGGGTAATGATAATTACTATGTGCAAAAAGTGTTTATAACTGTTTTTAAAAATAAATTTTATAACTGTTTTTTAATGTAAAGTTTATAACTGTTTTTAAATGTCCCGCGCGATTGTATATATATACAGTTATTATTAAAGTGAAAATACATTCATTTGATTTTTGATTATATTTCGAAAAGAGAATAATAGACAAATTACTAATTCTAACCAACTGTATTTAAAAAGATGAAGATGAAAGATAACACCTCAATTACCTGTATCATTTTCATATTTTTAAAACAACTACCATTAGCTTTTTAATCTTTAATGATGCGCATGTTTTGTTATAAGTGGAGCAAAATTTAAAAAGCACAATATAAATAATTTTTCAAAGTTTCAAAATTTTATTTATTAATTTTTTCTTTTATTTCTAAGGATTTTAACACAACTTGTGTGAAAAATGATAATCTTTACGGAGAACTTGCTGAATATAAAATAAAGGTTTTTTTTTTTTTTATTTGTCTTCGGGATGGTCCGTAAATTACGTAACATAAACTTTCACAGTAAACAAAACAAGAAAGATCAAAAGTTTTCCCTCGCTGAGTCTTAATTTAAATAGAAATAAAAATAGCTTTTTAAGTTTAATGAAAATCGCCGCGTAAAAGAGCCTAATATCTCCAACTTTTGTTTTTTAAATATAATTTGCGTTGCGTAATTTATGGACGATCCCTTATTAGATATTTTTTACAATACGGTTTATGTTATTTATATTAAATATATTATATTGTCATATTACTTGGAATTATTCAATTTACCTATGAATATATAATTTTATTTATAAAGAAAGCACGTTAAGATTAACATTAAAGAGTGTTTTTTACAGTTTCCGAGAAAAGAGATTTCTAGATATAGAGGACATTTTTTAGAAATTAAAGATTGTGCCCCTTCACTTTTATATCCGTGTTGTTGGCTCTGAGTTTTCAGAGTTGACCCTAAGTATTTTTTTTTTTAAATTTTGTTAACAAAATAAAAAATTTCATTGCTGTAACGCGCAGATCTTATTCACATATATTATATGTTCTAGTGAATCCCATAATTTTTTTTCAACAACCGATTTTCATGCGGAGTGGCGTAGAATTCATATTTCTATGAGAAAAAAAAATTATTTTTTATTTTTTCTTGCTAGAAGTATTCGCGCCGATTGTTCGAAGTTACGCTTTTTATGATTTTTGACTAAATTTAGAGCATTTTCCAAGCATTGGCGCGAATAGATTCTGATGCCAAATCCATTTAATTTGTTCAACGATACTTTCTTAATGTATTCCTGTACCACAAAAAACCTTATTTAAGAAATATGGTGTACCTATTTTTCACTGATTACGATAGACAAATTAACACTTTGGCTATTGTAAAAATTTATCTATCTTTATCTTTCACTGATAAAGATAGATAAATTAACACTTTGGCTATTGCAAAGTGAGTTTTTGTTGATCTATGAGCTTTTTCTCATTCATGCAACAAATATTATGATTTTTACCTCATTTTGGTATCAAATCCAAATCCAAAATGATTTCCTTAAAAGATTGGGCAAAGAACTTATGTTCTTTTGTGGTAAACAAAACTAGATTAAAACGTATCAATGTGATTCAAAAATATATATACACATTTTTTTGTAGTTATTTTAAGTGCTCCAAGAAGAACTAATAGTCGCATTACAGAGCACCAAAGAAGAGCATTTAACTTAGAAGTTTGCGCTTGCTTCATGTTAAAAAATAGCCTAGCATCGAACCACAAATCAGTGAAGGATTCAGCATTTTTTGGTGTTTGAGATAGCTAACAGACATAGCGCAAACTTGAAACATTTGAATGTTTATACTTATTTCAAATAATAAGGCTTTGTAAAAGAATACGATGATTGGAGATTGGGAACAAAAAAGCCCTAAAATTTCATCTTCCCCTCCTTTGCCCCAAAAGCGAGAGCAACAAATTGGTAAATTAACTTTTTTGCTATTATAAATTAAGTTTATATTCATCAGTAAATTTTAAGTTTCATAGTATTATCTCACAGCGTTCATAAAGTATGACCATATAAAGTTTAAGCCCCCATCAATTTGAGGGGTTATCATATTTATATAATCATAATTTTTGAATGCTTAGAGATTGTAAAACAATACTTAAAATTTATCTATGTATTTAAATTTAGTTAAGAATAGCAAAAAGATAATTTCATCAACTTGCTAATGTCACGTTTGGGGCAGGGGGATAATAGTTTAGGGCTTTTTTGTTCCCAGCCTCAAATCATTGCAATTTTTGAAAAAATAATTATTTGACATAGGTATAAACATACAAATGTTTGGATTTTGCTCCATGTTAGCTCAAACACCAAAAAATACTGGATCCGTTAAAGCCAGAGATCTCTTGATTCTGAAGCAAATTTGCTTCAGAATTCAGCGTTTAAACTATTTCTATCGATTTCATTTATATTTTTTACTGATTTTAAGAAAAGCCTGTCTTTGGAAAAAAAAATTGGTTTAGAGTTATTTTCTTTGTACTTTATATCTCATTTAAACCATTTTGCAAGCAAGTTTTTAAACAATTTATTACTTTATGATATAAATTATTTTTAAAAAATAAGACTAAAATATCAAAACTTATGAAATTAAGTTTTGCTTTAAATATTGCAGAATCAGAGAAGTTGCAGGTCAAAAGCTGCAATGTCCTGAAGAGAGAAATGTACTCAGCTATTCTATTAATCTCTTTAAGTACTTTATTACCCACAATAAAAACCTGCCTGATTTTAGAGTAATGCAACTTAAATTTTATGAAACTCAAGGCGTGTGAAACCGCTCCATTTTTGTATTTTTTTTCGGATGATTTTTTTATTTTATTAACTAATTGATGCTAATAATATAATAAAAGACAAGGCGGTTAATAAATAGTAAAGTAATTAAGTTAATGAATAACATAAAAGTTTATAATAAAATAACTTGGCACTTCAAAATTTTTTTTTAAATGCATAATGAAAATAAAACAAACTCCGTAAGTTAAAGCTTAACATTACCAGTTAAAAAAACATATCGTTACACTATTATTAGTCGAAAACTTATGCATCTTTAAAACCACAAAATTTAAGATTTTTTTTGTGTGACTTTTGAGGTTTCTAGCCATTTAACGTTCTTAAGAATCGAATCAACTTTTCCGTTCTTTTACAAAAGTAACAATAGCTAGACCGTTATTATTCAAAATTAAGAACATAATAACAATAAAACCAAATACGTAGTAGACACAAATTAATCACACTCCCAATGAAGTTCTTTACACTCAGCTGTATTAATCATTCTTAATGATAGTTAATGATGGATCTTAACAATTTTCTATTTATTCTGATTCACTCTCAACAAAAAACAAATAAGAGTTTTATCGAGAAAGAGAATAGAATTAGGTGTAAAAGAATGGAAAGCACGATTAAGAGAAGCAAACCTAGCAGATGCTAACTAAGCAATTAATTGTATTTATGGTTTTCATTATGGAGGACATTAGTGAATGATAATTTAAAAAGTAATAAAAAGAGAACTCAGTGTAAAAAAAAGTAATAAAAAGAGGACTCAGTGATGCCAAATACCAATATATGGGATGGTAAAAGTATTGCGATAGTTTTTTGTAGTAAATAACAGCGTTTTGTTGGAGTTAAAATATACAAGCCGCTCGAAGCCTTGATCTGTTACATAAGTGAGAACAGATTCAAAACTGGCTACCTGTTCTAAGCAATAAAAACTACATAATGAAAGCAAAAACTACAAAAAGAAAAATGCAAACACAAAAATTTCTGCAAAATAAAAAAAAATAAAAAAATAATAATCTTTTGTTATTTTTGCCGAAAAAAAAATGGTGTAGAAAAATTGGTACCGATTTATTTTTTAATTAGTTCTTTCTATTACTATTAGCGATTTACGTTTTAATTAGTTCTTTCTAATAAGATTTCGAACTTTTTTTGAACTTTTCTCTTTTAAATTGGTGCAATTATTTTATTCATTTTCATATTTTATTTTTCTTCAATCTTTTAATTCTAATTTATACCTTTCAATAATTTTCTTTTAATTCTAATTTATACCTTTCAAATAAATCTTTTTTATTCTTCAAAAAAATTTCCTTCGCCTTTCCTATTCTTTTTTTTCCTTTTTCACCGTTAAATAAACGCTTCCGCCATTTGCTATGCCATTGCATTGAATTAATATAATTATATTAGTAAGAAAACATCAGTTATGACGAATTTTCTTGATACAATTAATAATTTATTATTAGAAAATCTTGCTAGATCATGGTTATCAGCATCATCAGCTCATAAAAAATATACAAAATTTTTTTTGTAACATTAGAAAGCAGGGCCGACGACACGGGTTTCGAAGTGTGGGCACAAACATTAATTTGTAAAAAAAGTCCTCTATACCTAGATTTTTCTTATAAAAAAATGATCCTTTAGACCCTTCGACACCGGGGGTCTAAAGGATCCCTGGTCTAGGGATCTTTCGAGATCATTTTGAGCCAATCAATAAAAAAAAGTCCTTTAACCCCCCCCCCCCCAACCCCCTCCCAACACCTGGGTCTCCCCTCCCCCTACCGGTGTCCTTAGCAGTAAAAATGGCTTCTTTCTTGCTTACGTAAAAATGTAAAAAACGAAGTCCAAAATTTAGTTTTCACACACTGGCCGTTATCTAAATTAGTTCCACTATGTAAAGGTGAATATTGGAACTTCTGTATTTCAAGAGCTTCGCGCAATTTTCAATCAATTTTTTTGTTTCAACTTTAATTGTTTTTACGTTTTCCCACTTTATTTCTTGTGAGCAAAACTTATTATGGGTGGCTATTGCGGACTGATAATGTTTACCCTCGTCTAAACTTTTTAGATGTTGCTAAATTCGAGTCCTAATTTGAAGTTTAGTTTTCCGAAATATTATCCTTAGTTTCGGGCATAGTGAAGGTATTCACGGTAACGATAAAGTAAAGAGGTTAAGAGAATCTGATTGAATTTTTTTGATTTTTACGGACCGTTTATTCCCGATTAAGTTTGCAATCCGTTAAAGTTGCCATATGTTATACTCATTTTCGTTAAACATTTGAATAAGGAAATTAATCTCATCTTGTAAATATAAATTACTGCATATAGATTAAGCCCTGTAAAGAAAAACCTTTAAATATTACGTTTAGAATCTTAGGGTCATGATTTGATTGAGGTTTAATTTTGATATTAGTAATGGCTTTCTTTTAGTAAACTTTAAACTCGTATTTTCCTTCGTATATTGTATCACAGGGTGTTGTTTGTTTAAGATAATTAGGAATTATTTTGCTTCTTGAGTGTTTTAAAATCAGCGTGACTATCGTCGACATATCTGAGTTAGGATTTCAGGTCAAGAGAAGCATTTACTGCCATTGCATTTTTGAAAGCGTTTTGTTCATGATATTGTAATAATAATTCTGCAAGTACGACTTTGAATGAAAGACCTATAGGACCAGAATTCTCAAGTTCATGGATTTCGCTGTTCCACAGGAAATAACAACGGTGTAAACAAAGCTCTATGAGTTATCTTGTTTCAGATATAGTAAGCTTCATATAATATCTGTACGAATTATTCTCATTTAGTTGGTCTACAAGAATTAAAGTGGCTTCCTTTAGTGGCATTGATAGATACAAGTTTATTTACATCAAATGAAACTTGAACCTCGTTTTTGTCAATCTTCCGTGAATTCGCTTTACTAATAAAAATAATAGAATTTTTCTTACGTGTTTGGTTATTGTTTAAGGCAAGTTGTATTTTTTTTACTAAGCAGTTCGATATTCTATAATTAGGAGTGCCGATAGTTGATATAACTATTCTCATAAGATAGGATTTTTCAGGTTTTTGAGCTAATTAGACCATACATACGAGGCGGGATGGGATCAATTGGATATATACTATCATAATCCATTTTCAAAAATCGCTACTTTTGTTTTAAGTTGTGAGAGATAAGTTTTAATTTTAATAGCATAACTAGATGTGGAATCTTTATTTAAAACCCTTGTTAGGCCAATTTGTTCGCAAATTTTTTCCAAAGCTTTATCGTGTTCTGTTTTTACAAAACCGTTACCCTTTTTAAACGGATATATATATAGATAATTTTGTTTTCCTTAACTTCCATAAGAGTTCTTTTCCTTAATTGTTTTGTTTTCCTTAACTTCCATAAGAATTCTTTGTACTCTTGTTAAATTTTTGATTTATTTTTACCCATTTTAAGTTCATTTAAAACATTTTTTCTCAAATTGTGCGCATTTTCAATCTTTTTGCTATATTCTAATTTAAAAGCCGAGGTCTCTGTTGTTGCAATAATATCCATTTAAGGTATATATTTTAACGAAGGTACAAAATATAGACCCAGATTAAAAAGATCGTTTTGGTTTTTTGGAATATCGAAATTGCATAAGATTAAAACTGCGTTCTATAAATGGGTTGTTAACTAAAAACTAAATTTTACATTTAGTTTTTAACATTTTTACGTAAACAAGAAAAAAGCTATTTAACTCCTGACGTCAGTTAATTTTAAACTGTTTCTAACGCAACAAAAAATTTTTGTATAATTTTTACAAGCTGATTATGCTGGTAACCATGATCCAGCAAAAATTTCTAATAATAAATTGTTAATTGTATTAACAGAATTCGTATTAACTGATGTTTTCTCACTAATATAACGTATACTCAGTGGCGGCGTTAGGGTAGGGCCTGGTTGGGCGATGGCCCAGGGCGCCGAATATAAAGGGGCGAAACTAATTGGTAATTTTACCCTTTGCCTTTTTTTTGAATGGGGTTAAATTGAGCTAGGGGCGCCGTAGAAATCTCGCCCAGGGCACTGCGTATACTCTTATACTCGATGTCAACACTAAAGATATATATATATATATATATATATATATATATATATATATATATATATATATATATATATATATATATATATATATATATATATATATATATATATATATATATATATATATATATGTATATATATATATATATATATATATATATATATATATATATATATATATATATATATATATATATATACATATAGATCTATAGTTTGTTGTCTTTGGGAAGAGCGGAAGCAAAAAAGTGATTCTTACGCCAACACATACGTCACTTTTAATTACTTTTGACATTCGTCCAACATTTGCGTGTTGGACGAAAGTAAAAACCATTAATTTAATTACAAATAAATCGTTTTTTAAAAAAACCACAAAAACGCAAATTTAATTGACCAGAATGTTTTAAAAACATTCTGAATGTTTTTAACAATATAAACAATGTTTTTATTTTTATTTTTATTAATAAAATGTTTTTATTTTTAATTTTTTTAATTAAGAGTTTTTATTTTTATTTTCTTTTACTGTAAATCATGCGCGGAGTGTTGCTACATTAACTATCTTATAGCCTGACCCGCAAGGGAGTGTTGCTACATCGACTGAGGGTTTGGTTGGGGCAGGCAGTCTCTCAATTAATAAAAAAAAATAATTCCGGTCTTGCATTTTAACTTTTACTTTTTGTCAACAAAATATGGAAAAAACTTTCGGACAAATAGCCTGACCCGCACGGGAGTGCTGCTACATCTACTATCTTTTAGCCTGACCCGCAAGGGAGTGTTGCTACATCGACTGAGGGTTTGGTTGGGGCAGGCAGTCTCTCAATTAATAAAAAAAAATAATTCCGGTCTTGCATTTTAACTTTTACTTTTTGTCAACAAAATATGGAAAAAACTTTCGGACAACATCTATGGGTTGTATATATATATATATATATATATATATATATATATATATATATATATATATATATATATATATATATATATATATATATATATATATATATATATACATATATATATATCTAAATTTCTTAGAGAACTAATATCTCCACTAATACCATTGGAATTTTGCACTAAAGATTCTTTCACTTTTTCTAAAGAGATAAATCAAGCTAGCCCTCATAAAAATTTCTTAGTATATTACGATACTACAAGTTTATACGTCAATATTCCACCACAAGAAACAATAGATATTGCCGCCAATAGCATCATAAATCGTAAAGTTAATCTTAAAATGAGTAATAGTGATTTAAAAAAACTTTTCATATTTGCAACATCTCAAACTCATTTTCTCTTCGAAGGACAAATTTATGACCATATTGATGGTGTTGCAATGGGTTCTCCCTTAGCACCTGTTCTTGTTAATCTTTTCATGGGAAATTTTGAAGATAAATTGCTCAAATTATACAACGGAGAAAAACTAGCTAATTATAAACGGTATCTAGATGACATTTTTGCTGCTTTCACTTCCGAAAATCACGCCGATTTATTTTGGAGTATATCAATAAAAAACATAATTCTATTACTTTTACAATGGAAAAAGAAATTCAATCAAAAATATCATTTTTGGACCAAACTCTAAATAAAACAAACAGTTCCACATTTACCACTGTTTTTCATAAGAAAACTTTCTCGGGACTCTACAAAAACTTTTTTAGTTTTACTTCATTTTCATATAAAGTTAGTCTGGTTAGATGTTTAATTGATAGAGCTTATAAAATAAATAACACTAGTCTCGATCTTAGCCATGATATTAACGATCTTTTTGAAGTTCTTAAACACAACTTGTACCCGTCTTGGTTGATTAAGAAAATCTATAGCTCTTATATTAACAACACCAACATTATATATTGGAAAAATATCTGATTTAAATAAACAAAGGCTTATTATAAATCAGTCACCGTAAGATTCGTTTTTTACTTCAAAATTTTTTTTCCGCAAAAGATCCCTTTCCTACAGACTTTAATTCATTCGTTGTCTGTAAATTTGAATGCGCAGGCTTTAAATCCTGTTATATTGGCAAATTTACTTGTCATTTAAAGACACAAATAATCGAGAACCAAAAAAGGGATAAGAACTTACACATTTATAAACTTGTTCATTCAAATGAAAGCTGTTTTAATAGTTTTAGTCATGCTAATTTTTAATTTTGGATTCGGCCTTCAACAAATTTATATTAAAACTCAAAGAAAGCATGTACATAGGGTGGGAAAAACCCACTATTAATAAACAAATGAACCATATAAGAATGACAATTTCAATCTAGTTCCTTTTAACATTACCAGCTCTTTTATCTTTTTAAAACATTTGTTACGTTATTTAATTGCATTTTTATCGTATTTTTTATTATAAGATCTCTATTAATTCAATTAATTTTACTGATTTGATTTAACCATTTTAATATATTTCAACCGACGATGGCTAAGATATAGTCGAAACATGTTTATATAAAATAAATGATTTTAACAAAAATTAAAAAAATTGTCTAATTTATTAGAATATATATATATATATATATATATATATATATATATATATATATATATATATATATATACATATATATATATATATATATATATATATATATATATATATATGTATATATATATATATATATATATATATATATATATATATATATATATATATATATATATATATATATATATATATATATACATATATATCTTACATATATAACCATATGGTTATATATATGGTTAAGGTATAAGTTCTAATGACAATGGTTTTACATACTAAAAACACTTTTAAAAGTTTCGAAGAGAATCTTCAAGGTTTGCTGATATATGATAATATCTAATAGAATATATAGAATTATTTTGTTTATTATAATTTAATTTATTTCTATAGTAATAGTATACATTTTCAATAAAAACTATCAAAAATTAAAAATATTATTTATATAATAATTTCATATTAAGTATTTAATAATAACTTAATATAACTTATTTTATACGGTATTATTGTTTGTAAAGGTTTAAAAAAAAGAAATGTCAACTATTTATTTTAACTATTTATTTTATTTACAACTATTTATTTTTAGTTCTATTTTGTTTTTAGTCTATTTTATTTTTAGTACCCTTTTATTTTCAGGACCGACGACACCGGGGGGTTAAGGGGGAGCTTTAATTTCCTCAATTTAATACTTTTTTTTTATAAGTAAAACAACTTAACAAACTAATTTAAGAAAAATTCGCTATTTTGTATTAATAGATAACCGTTTAAAATCATAAGATTATTGCATATTATTATGGCCGTTTTCCACAAGACAAGATTATTTTGTTGATAAGCATGTGCAGATGAAACATTTCTGCTAATATTGCTGATCAGTTCGCTGCAGCTAAAACAAATTCGATCATTATGAGCAAAAACCAATCATATTTAAATATTATATCACATAAAGTCAACAGTAAAAAGATAAATTTACTAATGCTGTAAATTCCGAATGTTTCACTTCATAAGATGGGTTATTTTCTTTACGAGTTGAACCATTTATTACTTCTTCCAGTAACAGTTTTTTCAACAGAAGCGATTCTATGAGAAGTAAGCATCTATTTTCCTCAAAGTTTAAAAAAAATAAAATACAGGTGTACATCAAAAACTATTATATATATATATATATATATATATATATATATATATATATATATATATATATATATATATATATATATATATATTTTTTTTTTTTTTTCAAAAGCATACAGCGCAAAGTTTCAGCTGCCATTATTTATTGATAACAAAAATTGTAGCGCAAAAATAATGTGGAAATCAAAACAGCGTTTCGTCGTGACGAAAAAAATGGCTTCGTGCGATTTTTTTCATCTTGTGGAATATGGTCTTTAGTTACCATTAATTTGAACGCACTTTCCAAATGCATGAAATATTGTATTGAAATAATAAATTGAATAAGCTCAATAAGCATGTTTGATATATCTAACAATTCATTTACTAGAACAAAATTTGTTTGAAAACAAACCTTCTTTATAACATATTAAAAGATAATTTGAAAAAAAAGTTGTTTGAAAATAAAACTCTCTTATTTGACATATATATTTAGAACTAGACGTTTATCAATAAATAAAGATACAAACGTCAAAGTTTATTTAAAAAAAAAAATGTTTTTTAACAAACGTTGAACTTCATTTGTCGCTCCCTGCTAATCAAATCGACCAATCCCTTTCTCTTTATCCTTCAGATCCTTCAGGTTGTTATTCGTGACTTTAATGCTCATCACACTGAATGGCATGGCTCTAATGTTAGTGATTCTGCCGGCGTTAAGGTCCATCACTTTTTCATTTCTCAATCTCTAACCCAAATAGTCAACTTTCCAACTCGTTTTCGCGACAATCCGAATCATTTACCTTCTCTACTTATGTATTGTTTCTGATCCTACTCAGTGTTCAGTTTTTTCACATTCACGCTTAGGTGCTTCTGATCACGGTATGATCTCTCTAAAACTATAACCTCATTCTCCTTTATCATCACAATACTTTTATCATCGTATTTTTTACAACTACCTTAAACTGAATGGGACTCTTTTTGTGCCTTTTTTTTGTAAGTAATGTTTACAATTTCCGATTGTAAACATTACTTTCATATAAATTGAAAAAACGATTCTCCGGAATAAAAAAGACGTCTGTTTATTACTGTTAGAAAACATTATAAAAAAGTTTGGTCTTATGCTAAAGCCCGCTTTTCTCAGGTCACGAAATCACGTATTTTATTTCAAAAACTATGCTAATGATTTCTGTAAAATCTTTAACAGTATCTGTTACAAGGGCATATCTGTCGTTCCATCTCTTTTATACGGTTCAGATTTTGTCAACTTGCCTAAAGACAAAGCTGAATTATGAGCTAAGAACTTCTCATCAACATCATCTCTTGATTCCACTAGTTGCGTTTTACCTGATATAGCCGACTAACAAGTTATTCAAATACCTGATTTTCGTATCACTCCAGCTTCTGCATCTAAAGTAATTTCCTGTTTAGACTGTTCTACAACTTGTTCTCCGGACAACATACCTGTTATAGCCTTACAGAAGTGGTCTCCGGAGCTGTCGTCTATACTTTCAAATCTATTTAACAAGTGCTTATCAGAGTCTTGTTTTCCAGCCTGGGGGAAAGCGGCATCTATTATCCCTAATTTTAAAAACACTGGAGAGCGATCTGGCTTGTCTAACTACTGTCCCATTAGTCTTCTTACTTTCATTAACAAGGTTTTGAGTCTTTAATTAACAAACACTTAATCTCTCATCTTTAATTTAATAGCTTACTTTCTGTTCATTAATTTGAATTTTAGTAGACTTAATCTAATGGAATTTTTTAACGATAATAACTGATTGGTTTTATTTTGAATTAGATTGATCTGGAAAAATTAAGATTATAGCTCACAACATTTCCAAAGTTTTTGATAAAATTTGGCATCCTGGTTTTCTCCTTAAGCCCTCTTCTTAGGGTGGATCAGGTAACATCATTGAGATTATTGAATCCTTCCTTTCCATCGTAGTATGAAAGTTTTTCTTGTGGTACAGTGCTCATCATATCTTGTAACTTTAGGGGTTTCTTAAGATTCTATTCTTGGCCTTATACTCTTTTTAATTTATATTAATCTTCCTGGTATTTTCACATCTAAGGTTGAATTGTTGAGCTTGAAAAGAATTTCACTTTTGCTACAGCATGTTGCTCTCAGTGGATGGTGAACTTTAACTCATATAAAACTATATTTTTTTCAAGTATTTGTTATCGCAATAATTTAGATCTTCCTGCATTTTTGAATGGCAATGTACTCAATGAGTCATGTACCCATTATCTTCTAAGATTAACTCTTACTTTCAACCTTAGCTTGAAACCATATATCAAATCAATTGTAAAACTAGCATCTGCTGAGGTTGCATCTCTTTATTGTGCTCGCCAATTTTTACTCATAATTGTATTCTTTATCTCTATAAACCTCAAATCCGTTCTTGTATGGAATATTATTGCCATATCTGGGGCGGATCTTCTAATGATGCCTATTTTCTTTTAGACAAAGTGTAAAAACGCAATGTAAACTTAGTTAGACTTGCTTTAGCAGCCAGCCTCCAACTAATATCGCCTCGTTGTAGTGTTGTTTCTCATTCTTTTTATAAATACTATAATGGGCACATCTCTAAAGAGCATTTCTTGCACCACCTACTAAAACTCATACTCATGTTTCTCGTTATTTAAGTAAGTCTCATCCGTTTATAATGACTGTTCCTAAGTACTTTTGCTGTGACAGTTCCTAAGTGCATCTACTTTTCCGCTAATTAACTGTTTAACTTTTAAATCCTTTATTATTTCTTGATTATAAATTTTACATTGATTTAACATTTTCCACACAAAACACACATTTCTTTGTCATTTATTTTTTCTCCTGCTGTTATTAGTTGTTTGTATAATATGATCAAGCAAATCTTAAATAATTTTTGGTATCTCTTATCAAAAACATAATGGTTTCAATGTATTTAAGGAATAACTTTGCCCCAGTATCATGTTTTTACTACCATAATGTCATATTTTTCTCAGGGGAATAAGACCATATTGAAACAAATTTGATTAGGTTTTAATAATTTCTTATGATTTCATTGATACTTGCCATGCTTCATCACAGCTATTCTTAAAACACATTTGATACTCATCATTATCTAATGGATTAAAGTAATAAAACAGAATCAGTTGTCATTCTAACAACTTCTTTGTATTGAACAGAAACATCTTTTAAACAACAGAAACAACTTTTTCAACCAAATCATGACTAATGATGTGTAATGTATATACTGGTTAATATTCAACTCTAGACACTCACTAGTGACAAATTTTATATAATTGACAAATTCCTGTGTCTTCTCCTTTTTCTTATCGCCCAGTTCTGTAAGAGAAATTTTTTTTAAATCACACGGTCATGTAATATAAGCATCCTCTAATTTAAAAATAATGTTTTTTGATACTTTTGAAAGTATAAATACCCATTCTTTTAAAATGTTTTTTTTCCAGGCCTTTTTATGACGTTTCCATGCATTTTCACACACATTTTCAAAATACTGTGTTTTTACTAATAGTCCAAGGTTTCTAAAAGTATTTCTTCAATCGCTGAATATATTTTTAAGTTTAACTTAACAGTTTTGTCAACTTTAATAAATTGTGTGATAAAATCTATTCCATTATAAATTTTCCTCCATTACATTTATTTTTTAGTTTTTTTATGCTACAACACAAATTAAACAAAATCAAATAAGTAAATAAAAGCAAAATATTTTTGATTTTTGTAATTAAAAGTAAAATATTTGCATATTTTAAGAAGAACAAAAAAGACTGTTCAACTTTGTTTAAATCATGAAACCAAAAAAAATTACTCACTTGCTCAGTCCCTCTACAATATTTTAAACAAAGAAATGTTAAATATTTTTAAAATGTATGACACAAGAGACAAGCACTTTTGAAAAAAATTAGAATTTATTCAGGTTTTTTGTAAAAAAATTCAACACAAATTAACAACAAAATTATTTAATTAAGCTTAAAAGAACTAATAATTTATAACTTGAATTAATTTCACAGTTACAAAGTATTGACGAAAAGCGGCACGCTAGGCTGCTCCGAGATGAATATACAGTCTTTAGCTTTCAAATGAAAATAGTCTTTAGCTTTCAAATTACGGTCAAGTGCTATTATAATGATATTTCATGTTTTAAGTAATTTATATTTGTTGAATTTATCGTATTTTGGGTTAAAGTGTTCCATGAATTGACCACTAAGTTGGTGAAGAAGTTATTTTTTTCCGCCCAGTTTCGAACAAGTTGTGCTTTGAGTTGTTAGATGTTTGTAAGATTGAAATCTGTACTTTGATTAAGTTTGGTTGACGCTGAGAGATTGCAAAGTTAATTATGTCGATTTTGCTGTTACTTTTGTCTGTTGAATAAGAATTGCTCTTGCTCGTCTTTTGGTTAGCAATGTCAGGTTGAATCTTCATAGTCGCTGATTGGAAGATAAGTACTTTAAGGTAGAGATGTGTTTCGTGTCTCGTTTTTGAGCTTGCTCGAATTTAACTATATCTTGAGCTAGATATGGTTACCACTAGCACTGCAAATTTCAAGTGGGGGTGAACATATGAAATTTTCAAAATGCGCACAAAACAAAAATACGGGATCAAAAGTCACTTTTAAGCATGCAAAGCACGGTTATCAGCTGATGCAGTCATAAATACCTGACCTTTAAATCATTTATTATTACAACACCAAGATCACCTTTAGATGTTGTTCATGATAGCTGGTGCAATTGAGAGTGTTTTTCATTGTTTAGGTTGCAGATGATTTTTTATTCTTGTTGCAACAGTTGTGCATGACTATGTACTTATATACATTAAAATACACGAGCCATGTGTGTGACCATTTTACTGCTTCTTGAATGTCGTCTATGAGTTTAATGGTGCCTTTGTTCAATTTGATCACCCCAATTATTTTACAGTGGTCTACAAACATTATGAAATGGTGTAGTATTTCTTCCATTAGATCCTTTATGTATATTAGAAATTGGTGTGGTCCGAAAACAGATCCTTTTAGCACACCGTATCTGATCTTGGACTAAACTGAATATTGTTTTCTATTCAGATTTTTTATTGCCAAGATTTACACGTTGTAGGTGGTTGGTTACACAGCTCTGGATCCATTTGTGCAAGGTGTCAGTCACCCTGTACAAATTCAGCTTGTGCATTAGTCGACAGTGCGGAAATCTGTCAAATGTTTTTGCAAAGTCTGTCAAATGATGTCTGTTGTCAACTTTTGTGGGTAGCTTCTGTAAGAATGTCACGAGATTTAAATAGGTTAGTAAGGCAACTTTTTCTTTTTTTGGTGTTGAGTAGGACTGATGAGTTTATTTGTGGTCAGGTGATCAGCAATGTGTCTGTGTATAAGACTTTTCAATACCTTGCAAGAGACAGAAGTGCAAGAGATAGGTCAGTTGTTTCAGGGGTTCGACTTCTTTTTTGAAGATGGGAGTGATTTTAGAGCACCTAAATAACTACACCAAAAAATTGAATCACATTGATTTGGTTTTTATCAAAAAAGATTAGCTACAACAAATTACACATTTTTAACTAATTTATTCAAAAATTTATTCCTTATTAAACTAAAAACATTTTTTAAAGAAGCTTTACACAATTTTAAAGTTGGTAAATTAATTTTAAATAAAAACCATCCAAACATACTAAATTTTTATAACTACACATAAAATTAAAAAAGTCACTAAGTTCAAAACTACATTTGGAGTGGTTTTAACTAATTTTTTTCTTACGCATAATTTTTCTGATTAATGCCATCACCATGTGTATTTTTGAATTCTGTCATAAGATTTAACGAGATGTTTGCTCACCCATAAGTTACTGTATTTATGTTTGTGTTTTGCTTAAATCTGAGACTAAGTGTGAGCTCAGCTATATAATATCAGAGTATTAACAGTGTCAAATTGCTAATGAAAGGGGTCTCTGTTAATGCTTTTGATGTGCATTGTCAAGACCATACAAGGAGCCCTAAGTTACGACTTTAGGTTAATTAGCAGGGCTAAAATAGCTGCATACCTGGTTTTTTGGGATATCGTGCTCTATCTATCAATTAATCAAGTTTTTATTAAATTTAAACCATGCCTAGAGTAACCAAAAATATTAAACATAGAAATTCATCTCCATATTATTTTAATCTATATCTTTCACAATTATTCATGGTCTTTAAAGTAAATTCCCATAATTTGATTCTTATTTTTTGAAAAATTTACCAGACTTGCTTGCTCTTTATGAGACTAATTTAAATTCTGTTGTTCATTCTTCAGATCTCAGTATTGATGAGTACTAACACTGCAATATTTAAATGCTTGACTTTTGGGCATACATACCTAGCAAACATTCTATAGCGGATATTCAGTAGACTTTTATACGCATTTTGAGCGGTCCACTGCAGTTTTGCTCATTGTGGCAACCGACAAAAGTGACTAGCCGATAATTAGCCACTATTAACATTTAAGAAAGTTATTGGCACGCTGTTTATAGCAACTGACACAAATGGTCCACTATGCAACCGTTGAGCAAAACTTTGATAAACCGTTTAAAATGTCTATGTAGATCCACTGCATATTCACTATAACGATGTTTGCTGGTTAAGCATCAATTCACCTGTTTAGCAACAAAATAAGGTTTGTATCCTCTAAACAATTTTTTTATGTGATTCTGCTATCACCTCTTTGCTCTAACAACTTTATCTTTGTTCTTTTTTGTTCTTTTTCTTCTCAAACCTACACTCCTTTTGATCTAATTTTTTAATCAAATTGACCATATTATTTCTCATTACCCCTCCGCAAGTATTATTAATATTGGTGACTGTTCTCATCAAACTGAATGGCTTAGCTCTAATACCAATGATCCTGTTGGCACTAAAGCTCATAAGTTCTATAGTTCTTAATATTTTATCCATATATATAACTTTGTGACTCGTTTTCCAGACAAACCGAATTACTTACCTTCATTCCTTGCCTTTTGTGTTGTCTCTGACCCTAGCTTGTGTTTAGTTTCTTGTTGTTCTTCTTTTGGTGGATTTAACTATCCAATAAACATTTCATCTCGTTATAAAAATTTCATCTTGTACTTCTTCTTCAGATTAACCCTATCGTTGCTCTACTTACCACTGCCAATAAGGTGACTGGGATTTATTTACTGATTTCCTTCGTGACGCTCTTGAGATGGTGTCCTTTCACTCTCTGTTGATGAACGTGTTTACAACGTAGCTTTCAGAATCAAGGCAGGTGTGAATGCTGTTATCCCTTCTCGTCGGTTTCAAGTTCTGCCTTACCTTTATCGTTTTTTATCGTGTACGGCTACTATATTTAATTGTTTTTTTTTTTTTTTTACACAAGAACAGCTCTCTTAAAAACAAATTACGATTTATTATTACATGAAATCAATGCAAAAAGGTGATGTCCTTTGCTAAGCTCCATTATACTTTTTGAAAAATCTTCAACAGCTTCATTTACAAAGGTTAATTAACATTCTCTAATTCATAGGACTGATCTTATTACGTCTCCCAAGAATAAGGCAGTATTATTTCTAAAAGACTTTTCTTTAAAAGTGTTCTCCGGAGTTCTCTCCGATTCTTTCTAAACTTTTGAATAAGTGATTGAATTAATCTTTTTTTCCTTTATTCTCCTGTCTTGAAAAAAAATCTTCTTCTTTTGATTCTAAGAACTGACAGAAGATTTTGATTCTGATCTCACTTCTGTAACAGGTTGGGGCTTGCTGTGAGATGTGAATTTTAACAACATAATTCAATTATTTACTGCAATAAACAATACTGTTAATATTTCTTTATTAATGAAAGGCAATCCTCTCACTAATACATGAGCAAAAATAGGTTAATAACTTTCTATCTTCTAAACCAATTTTTATAAACAGTATGTGGATGACCTACTTACTATCTTTAATTCTGAGTATAGAGCACAATAATTTTTTAATTGTCTTAATAAAAAACTTAAAAATTTAAAATTTAAGATAAAAAAAGAAAAAACAAAACTAGATTGCTTTTTTATTTGTTAAAAAATCTTATTCTTTTTTGAAATCAGTTTATCATAAAAGAACTTATACAGATCTGTTACAAAACTTTTTTTAGTTTTGTTCCTTCTCTCTTGCAATTTGGTCTTATACGTTATTTGATTGATCGAATATATATTAGTAATAAAATATGGCTGGGGTTTAATAATGGCGTAAAAAATCCTTCTTTTGTTTTATAAAATACTCTTTTCCAACCATAATATTATTGTTTCTGAAATTAAACCGTATATTGATAAAAAAATGCGCCCATCTGTTTCTGCCATAAAAACTCTACCATAAAACACTTCAACCTTCCATTTATTGGAACTTATTTTAATTATACTAAAAAAACTAAAAAAAATTGATAATAATTATTGCAAAGATGTTCTAATAAAATTAATATGTATTTTAGAGTTTTCGTGTAAAATTTTTTGAAAATGTAATAATTGTATAACGAAACATGCCAAGTATTAATAAACTAGTCTTATTTTTAAGAATATTTATTGTTATTTTTATTTTTCATTTTAGTATTACTTTTTAGTTTTTGTTATATAACTATACGTGATATACAGAGACAATATTAAGTAATATTAATGATAAAACCAAAACTCGAACAAAAAAAAAAAATTATTTGTACCAGGACCTACATAACTCCAATAATTTAATGTTGCTATTTTTTTAATTTGATTCTAAAAAAAAATATATTTACAACCTTTTTTTAACTTTGTGCAAAACTAACTCTATTAAATGAATTTATCTTACAACTTTTCCGATCAAAACAAATTAGAAACATAAGTTAATAACATCAAAAATTTTATCATGAAGTATAATGTTTTGTCAATAACTATTACTACAAATGTAAAAATATCATGTCTGATTTTCATTTTAGTACTTTGTTACACCACCTCTTGCTTCTACGACTGCTTCTAAATGTCTTGGCATGCTTTTTTACAATCTTTGACATGTCATCAGAACCAATTGATTTTCAAGTTTTGCTGAGAACCTCATAAAATTATTTTTATTTGTTCGTTTTGAAGGAAACTAAAAAAAATCCTCTATATCTAAAATTTATATCTATATCTAAAAAAAAAAGTTTTCTTTAAAAAAAAAGTTCTGGTATACTTGCATATTTTTCACTTTGGTGTCACCCCGCTGTGTCATGTCGTCACCCAGTGTTGCCCGCACCATCTAGCGACGCTACTGATCAGACCGTACCGCTGAGTTACAAAATCTCTCACCGTTTTTAATATGCGGTTTTGCAAATGCTTAACGGTTTATATATATATATATATATATATATATATATATATATATATATATATATATATATATATATATATATATATATATATATATATATATACTTATTATAATGTTTTAATTTTTTATTAGTATAATTTTTAATTTTGTTAATATTTCATTATTTTCTAATTTTAAAGATACTTAATTTGACAAATCAGTTAAAAGAACAAAAAGAGCAGGTAAGGTGTTATGTTTTTGTTAATTACATTTAACATATTTAAATAATACACAATATGACAATATAAATAATAGAGGTTATTAAAAATATTACAAAATTATTTACAATTTTTATTAAAATGTTTGTATCTTTTGTTATCATTTATGTTTTCATTGCTTTGTTGCATTGTTTTCATGTTTGAGCTTTTTCCCACAACACAAGTTTAAAGTTCTTTCTTGTTCTTTTTTATAGCATTTACTAAATATTTAGATGCTTTACATTTGAGTTACCAGTTACTTGTTTTATTGTTTATTGGTAACTAAACTCTTGGTTGCTAATAAACAATAAGTGTTAATGATTATTTTCTGCAAATATTTCAGATAGAGTTATTATACCTAAAAAAAAAAAGTAGTTTCAGAAAACAGCTGCTTTCTGTTCTACATTTTAAAAAATCAGCTGTTAACAGCTGTTTTGTGTTTTTATTGAATTTATGGCATTGTTTTTTATAAAAGTAAAATTTAAAGAACACGAGAAAAATACGAGTCCAATAGCATAGAGTCTGAATGGTGTGATTGAACCTTTGTGCAAAAGTTAGTCGAAATTAAAAAAGCTCTTTTAATGTCTGTGGACGTTGGTTTAGATAAATATGGAGATTTTTTCTATTTTGGAATACAGCTTTTTACAGTTCTGAATTAGAAAACAACTTGTGTTTAGCCATTTGAACTTATCGTTGACTGTTGAAATAAAATTAACGTTTTCTTTTCTCAACAATAAATCCTATTCCTCTTGAAGGGATAGTGAAGCTAGGCTAGCTTGATGACCTTCAGAACCAACAAAGTTGTATTTTTCTTCATCTCATTGTGTTCCAAGAAATCTTATTGCCAATTTTCCATCAAAAAACAAATTTCGAAATCTATAAAATAAATTCATCCCACTGTTATTTGATCTTTTACTCGTTTGCTTCTTGATATTTTTAAATATCTCCTTTCCATTATTAAAATTGTTATTAAAATTATAAAGTTTTTTCAGCATAAATCCAATAACAGTATCAACTGTCAAAAGCGTTAAATGTTCACGACTCAGTGTCTCAACAGCAATTTTGATCGGCCCCATGGCATTTTCTACATCAACAAAGCATTAAAATTCACCTTGTTAATCAGATTCAGCATATTTAACTTAATTAATGTATCAAACAGGCAAAGTTTTGTTTTAATCAGTGAATCAATCATTGTAGGAATTGAATTCCAATTAGGTTTTTCTTGTTATGAAAATCAGCGTTAATAAGCTTTTACCTTTTAAATGACCCCGCTCTCGCTTTTGGAAGTTGATATCTTACTTTTTTGATTGCATCGCAAATGAACTGATTTTTTGTGATAATACTAAAGGGTATTTTATTTGTGGCCATGTCAAAAATTACTTCATTTATGCTCTTACATTAAACAAAATCAACCAATGTTTTAGATTTCTTTCCAGGAATTATGTTTAGTTAGGGACCGATCATGCTTTAACTTTAAGCGCATTTAAGCTCGTGGTTGATCCTCCAGAGCACTTAATGACATAATTGCAGTGATTGCGAACTTCTCCAATGCCCTTAGTCATAGAATACTTTCGTTTTTGCGCAAATCCCAAACAGATGACATATCTATTGAATTAAGTTGTACATCACATACACATATACAATATTTAATCTTCATAGTATCAATAATATCTACATTCTATAGAAATTTTGAAATATTATTCTCTAAATCTATTAATCAAGCCAATAATATTAACAAATTAACCTCACTGTTATGTGTTGTATTCTTATTTATAGAAAAGATCATCGGTATTATGTTTTATCTTACATTTCTTTATACATTATACTAAACTATTACAAGCAATTATATTATATTAAAACTATGAGTAGTTTCTCGTATCGTCCAACACTGCTGAATGAAGAGCTTTTATTCCATTAATGCAAGGATTCCTTGTCCGGAATTAATTGCTTAAGGGAATAGTTTTTCAATCATTATAGAGTTTTTTTGTATTTTCACTTAATTAAACTGCTTGCGCTGCAATCTTTAATTATTATTCTAAACAAGTATTAGGAATGATTGTCCAATGGAATTGTCCATTAAATAGTTTAGCCAATTTAATGAGTCTTTCATTGCTTTGATTACTTTAAATCAGGGATGCGGAGTCCCAAAAAAGACTCCAGATTTGAAAGTCACAAATAGATTACTTTATCCTTGTTTTTGGTATCCAGGAGCTCTAAAAATATAATCATTTTATGGACTACTAATAGGAAAAAAATTAAGATTTTTTAGGTTAAAAGAACAATCTTCTTGAATTAGGATTCCTTTGGTATAATGGCGGCAAGGAATCCGGGACTCGAGGATTCCGGGCTTAAAAACAATAAGTTTCAAGTCATTGAATCTCATGAACTTTTTTCTTATAGCAGATTATAAGTCAACCATTATGTTTAGAGCTTCTGAACTCTACAGACTTGGAAAAAGTAGAAATATAAAGCTGGAGTCCATTTGGTACTCCGCATCCTTGCTTTAAATTTGTACTAAAACAAAACTTTATTTGAAATATCTTCATCGTTGGTGTCACTAATAGTTTTTAATGTTTGTAGATTTTCATGAGACCCAGATTTTATTTGTAGGAACATTTAGGGTAATGCGCATTTTGGTTTCTCTACTACAAAGTTTTCATTATAACCTCGAATAAGGAGAATTGGGTTATTTTTAAAGGTTGTTGTTTTAAAGGTTAAAAATTGTGATCCAGCTACATTTGCTTAATTTTCTTGTAACTATGTGTGTTTACAGAGAAAAAAGAGACTGGTCCTTATTAATATCTTATCGCTAACTTTTCAAAAGTAAATTTGAATTGAGTTGTGTAATAGGAAAGTGCTCAAAATAAAAATTGCAAATGTAATTTTTGCAAATGTATTTGCAGTAGTACTATTTCTGCAAATAAAATCACATTTAGGGTGTCCCAGGCACCCCTTATACTCTAAAAAAGATCTGTTCATATTCTTAAAACTTTCAATTGGTATCATAAGCAACTCGGTTAAGTTTTTCAAAATTATTTTGGATTTAGCGGGAGCACAAGACACTTGAACATTTACCGGGTCCCTAATATTATAAAAAAAAAGGTTTTCAAAAGTATGTCATTCCCCAACATGAACTCAAAAGAAGCGAAATTACATAAAATAATAATTATTTTAATAAAATAATATTTTAGAGTCTATTGCAGAAAAAAGACCTTTAAAACTAAATATGAAAGAAGTGTATTTTTCTGATAATAAATCCCAAAAAAATCCTAATATTATAAACAATCACTTTTTTCTAAATTATTAGAGACCCGGTTAAGTGTTCAAGGGTCTTGTGCTCTCCCTAAATCCATTGAAACTTTGAAAAATTTTAACCGAGTTGCTTGTGAGAACCAATGGAAAGTTTTAAGAATATGAACAGATCTTTTTTGGAATATAAGGGGCGGCTGGGGCACCCTAATATATATATATATATATATATATATATATATATATATATATATATATATATATATATATATATATATATATATATATATATATATTTATATCTATAAATATATATACCTGGAGAATTTTTCTCTAATATTTAATTTTGCTGTTCTAAATTATAAACTTATTAAAACACATGTATTTCACACAAAATATGGAACAATTACAAAGTTTTTAATGTCAAATTTCATAAAAAACACTTAATATTTACTCTTTCCTAATTTTGCCTCAATCCCAGCCAATATTCGCCGGGGAATAGATTCATACAAGTTAGTTATAAAATCCTGGGGTACGTTGTGCCATTCTCTTTAAAGTACTTCAAAACATTCTTCAGCATTTCTGGAAGCATGTTTGGCATTCTTTCTGTCTAGGTAATCCCAAATATGCTCAATTATATTCAAAGCTTGACTCTGGGAAGGCCAGGTCACCAATTCCAGTATTTCTTCCTCTGCCATTTCATTTAAACAATTTTTTGCCACTCGGGAACAATTTTTTGGGTCATTGTCCTGCTGCATAATAAAATCGTGACCTATTAGTCTCATTCCGGATGATATAGCATGGTGCCTTAGGATATCCACTTAACGTTCCCGGTAAGTCGCCCCCCTATTTTGATCAAATCACCTACTCAAGATGAAGATAAACAACCCCAAATTTGTAAAGAGCCTAATCTGTGTTTAAAAGTAGGGTTTAAACACTCGGGCTGATAGATTTCTTAAATTGTTCTTCAAACATATTGGCGTCCTTTCGTTCCAAAAATTTCGAATTCGGACTCATCGGTGTACATAACCCGATTAAACACTTCCTGGGCCCAATCTTTGTGTTGTTTTGCATATCAAAGTTGCTTTTCTTTATTGCCACACCGTAATAATGGTTTTTGAATTGCAACACACCCTCTTAATCCCAATTTAAGTAGGTGCTGTCGAATAAAAGAAGAGCTGACATTTTTCCCAGTTGCTGTGTTAATGTTTTTTGCCAGCTCGGTTTATGCTTTTTTTGTGTTTCTTAAGGATAGGGTTTTTAAATATTTATTTTCATCATTTGTTAGCTCAGGAGGTATATATATATATATATATATATATATATATATATATATATATATATATATATATATATATATATATATATATATATATATATATATATATATATATATATATATATATATATATATATATATATATATATATATATAGGGTAGGGTTTAGAAAGAAAAAGTAAAGAAGTTATAAAGTTTTTAAATAACATGGCTTTTTTAACCTTAGTTGCCAGTCTGTCACTCGGTAGGTGAATACAAAAAAAAGTCTCATAAATTTTTAATATTCATATGTTTCACTATACATTATCTGTAGATCTTATATTTATATAAGACATTTAAATGTGTTTTCTCTTATATATTTGATACATTCAAAGTTAATTTACTAAAGTTAAACAAATATTTTTTAGTTTCAGTTGGTATTCAAGAAAAATGATGAAATAGTAAATTTAACACGTGATGAAATTAAAAATTCTACTGAAAAATTTGAAATGAAGGTATTTTTCATGAATAAAACTTTTTCTTTGATGCTCATACAAATGAAGATTTTAAAAAGATTTTCTTTAGATGATTAAGAGATTCTTCTCATTATTAATGTTAACTTCGATAGTTGTTTTTCAAACAATAGGTATCTAGTAATCTTTCATCTATAATAAATGATGTTTTTTGGTTGAAAAATCAGCTGGATCTAACTAATAGATCAGTATGTATTTATTGTTTTTTTTGCAAGATTTATATATTTATAATATTATTAAAATTTTGTAAAAGTCTTTTTTAATAAAACAAATAGTATTTGAATTTAGATATCAAATCTTACTTTGAGAGAAGGTATTCAAGGACCACGTGGATATAACGGCTCGGAAGGTCCTGAAGGAAAAGCAGCTAACTTTAAAAATTGTAAATATTCCAATTTCACAAGAGTTGGATCCATGCAAACAAATATAAAAAATGATATGATAACCGTAAGTCTTTAAACTTTTCATAAAGAGCCATGTCAAAGTAGGCATTTCAATTTACAATAATTGTATAATGTTGAAAGTTGGTACGTTTAGTTGACCTTGGGGACATTAATAGAAATAAAATAATAAAAGTTCCCACTGATCCCACATCTGCAAAAAATGTAATTTAAGGTCAGAAGTAAAAAGGAATTGTTTTTCTTATTTTTCTTATTTTAAATGGTAAGTTTTATCATATCATGTAGATCAAGCAAAAGTGTACATAAAAAGTACAACTCCACAGATGTTTTTTGCATCAGGACATACATCTACAAAAATTGTAGCACAATTGAGTTTATTAGAACGTCTACAGTGAAAAGCTCTTAACTAAACTTTGATAAATACGACAGTTCATTAACTTCTCTAATTGTAGCATTTCATGCAAATCCAAGTTGCATTAGCATGAAATGCTAATTAGCACACGGTAAATGTCCTAATGCGTTCAAACGAAAAAGCATTTCTTTGATGCTGCTTAACTACAAATGCCGAATCTCCGCTTAATTGGCATCTTATTGGCAAATGCGTTTAGCTCTTACAGACTTTTTGCAATCGACTCTATATTAAAATATTAAACTTAGTCATAGTTTTGTTTTATATCCCTCTTTATTCAAATTCTCTAAAATAATGCTTCACATATTTCGTTATTTTTTTAAATATAATACATTTTTCAATATCATTTTATGCAATTATGTTATTTATTAGTGGTATATGAACTTCTTGTATAACTAAACTTTTTGGGGTAACGATTTAAATGAAAACCATAATGTCAATGAATAAATGTAATAATCTTTATAACAAACAAGTTTCAATACAGGACACTCTACTGATCATGATATTCTTCATCACATTCAGACTATTTTTAGATCTTAGTAAGGCTTTCGACACTGTTAATAATAGTATTTTAGTTAAAAACTACAGAATTAAAAATATAAACATAGCTTGGTTTAAAAGCTACTTATCTAATAGAAAACAATATATTTAATGAATAAATGAAAAAATTAACAGTATGACAATTATGGAACGCCGCATTACTTGCGGCGTTCTACAAGGATTTATATTAGGACCACTTTTATTTTTAATTTTTATTAATGAATTAAGAAAAGTCTTTAATATTCTAGAATCAATCTTATTTGTTGATGACAAAATTTTATTTTGTTCTCATAGTTATATAATAACATTAAAACGGTCAACATTCTAAAACTAACCGAATGGTTAAATATGATTAAACTTTCAACTTGTTCAATTAAAACTAAGTATACTATTTTTCATCGCCTCCACACAAAAGATAAAATCCCTCTTGCACTTCCAAAACTTAATATTAAAGAATACATTGTAAAAAGAGAATGTTCAATGAAAATTTTAGGTGTCATTCTAGATGAAAACATAAATTGGAAAGTCAACTCAAACATGATTGAAAATAAAACTTCTAAAATTATCAAATTACTTTATAAAGCAAAACCATATTTAGATCAATCATATTTGAAATACATATGTTACTGATTTATTCATTCATATCTTAATTATACAAACATTGCTTGGTGAAACACCAACAAAACAAAGACAAAAAAGCTATTTTGCAAGCAAAAACATGCAATTATATTATTATAAAATGCACACCGCCTTTAACATTCAGTACCATTGTTTGACAACCTAGAAATATTAAATTAGTACTAAATAAATATATATCATCTAATTTTTATGTATAAAACTTATAATTCAATACCAAATATCTTCAATCCATTATTTAATAAATTTCAGCACAAATGCGTTTAACCCAAAACTATAGGTCCACCAAATTCTCAATAACTTTTAGAGGACCCAATCTATGGAATAAGATAATTAGTAATGATATTAAAACACTTACAAATCTTGAACAGTTTAAACAAAAGCTCAAACTATTTCTTTTAAATAAAGAACAAATAGAAATTTATTTTTAAAACAATCTATAAAAATAATATACTTGAAAACTATCTACTAATGCATAGTTTATTTGTGTGGAAAGGTCTTAAGTCTTTAATTATATACATTATAGTCAATTATATTATAAAAAAATAGTTAAAAAGATTTACAGCATTTATAGATTTTAACTTACGATATTTTAATTTACGAGATTTTAATTTACGATAATTTAAATTTATTCTTTTTCTTAAATAAGAGGGAAAAAAAAATTTATCTTCTTTGAAGTTTTCTTATTTTTGATATTATCTTTTTTTTACTTTCTTAACTTTTACTAGAAATAACTTTAAAAGACTCTATTAAACTATTTGGCTTTTTATATAAACTTCTTAGAAACACTTTTTTCTCTTATTTTTAATTTTAGTTAAAACGTATTTATATAAATATCTAGAAAAAACATGGGACTTGGTGATAAAACCTGCCTTCTCTCGTCCATTTGCCATCTTAATATATATTATAAAATAGGGAACTTGTAAGTATTTGTACGGCTAAATAAATGAATTAAAAAAAAAATCTTCAAGCATTCGACTAGTCGAGGAATAGTTGATATTATCAAATACTACTGATTCGATGTCTTTTCAAATGAATGCTGTCGTAGTTTTTAAGATTTAAAATCATTTTTTTGTTTTGGCTTTTCTTTTCATACCAAGCTTGGTTATGAATATCGCAGTAATTGTTAAAAAAGTTAATCAGCCCGGTTTTTCAGTGAAAATAATTTTATTACCATGCTTAAACTTCAAATGTATCTTTTATGTTCTGTTATCTAAATCTAGATTTTTACTCATTTATATTTTTGCAATATTTTTAACTCTTCTAAAAAAACTGACAATTATTATTATTTATAGAGTGTAAATATTTCTTCCATCGCATCATTCGTAGATTCATCTTAAGGATGACGAATTTTACCTCCGGTGATTGGTCTTAAGGAGGATTTTTTTTTATTATTATTATAATTATTTATTTTAGGTGTCTTCTTTTTACCGATGTTATAAAACTTGCTCAATGTGCCATGGAACCACGGATATCTAACTTCTGAGGCAAGCGTGCTAACCACTGCGCTGTAACAACTTTTATAGTACTTAACTACAGCATTAACTAAATCATGTTCATTCTCAATGCAAACAATAACATTTTTGCTACGTTATTAGACCGACTTTTAGCAACCTTCAGAATTAAATCTTTGAATTCAAACTTTATAATAGCAAAAATAGCAACTTTTTCGAAAAGGTTTACGTCAAACGTCAAAGGTTTGACGTCAAACATTTTGCCGCAAATTAAAAAATACTTTTTCATTCAAACATCGCTGCAAAATAACCAATATTTTCATACAATAATCAGATTTCCCTACGCAAGCTCTAATACAAGGTGCACTAATTTTAGATATACTGGCTTGATCCATATTTGGGGTGACAGAAGTCCGGACATTTTCGATTCCGGGATTTCGAGATTGAAAAATTTGTCTCCGGGAAATCCCGAGATTGAATAGAAAAAAACGCAATTGTAGAAAAGAAGCTTAAGAAGAACTAACATTTTAAGTACTCATCAAAAACTTAAAAGTGATTAGTTTAATGATAATATAAATAAAATGATTTATTCATTAATGAACCTAAGTAGATTAAATTATAAAACAATACCTTAAAATGATATCACAGTATAAATAAATATAATAACAAAAAGTATTATAAACATGCATGAGTATATATTAGTTATATATATTTTTGAGAGTACTGACCTAAAATATCAAAGTGTCAATCATTTCATTGCTTAATCGTATTCGATTTTTTGAACATAAAAACCTAGCGGCTGAGAATGCTTGTTCGGACTCCAGACTTGTTTGCCGTTATAGATCATATCTTTTTTAAAGCTGATCACATCTTGAGCTACTACTTTCAAAGAACAGTATTTCTAATTGAATTGTAAAAGTTATTTTTTGCCTTTATAGGTTGTGTTCGTATTGCTGCCAATTTTTTTCTGCTACTTCATTTAATTCACTAATTTTTTTAATTATTCAATTCAATTTTAATTGTTTTGACATTATTATCATATTCGCGGCTTGAAAAAACCTGTTTCAACTAATCACAACAATCACTATTCAAGTCTCCTGCTGTTATTATATCTGCCGAGTTTAAACACTTTATCAGGTTATTTTAATTCAATTTATTTATTTCGTCATTAAAAAAAGAACACAATGCTGTTTTATATAAATAAAATCTACATGACCGGGGCTAAAAGAAGACAATATTTGCTTTATCACTACGCCCCGACGTGCTTTCATCAGCAAGTGCGTACAAGCATTAAAACGTAAACAAACTTTGTGTATGTAAAAATGTATTAAAATCTAATATTAAAATGTAAACCTACTTTGTACCATATAAAAAAAATGCAATTTTTACAAGTATGTTAAGATCAGTTACTAATCTATAATAAAAAAAAAATTGTAAAAAAAAAAATAATAATTACACCTAAAAACTAAAATTAAGTTAAAAAGATAATTTAAAGAAATCTTAAATTAAAGACCAGTTAATAATATTTTGTTAAAAAAGAAAAAAAATCTTAAAAAGAATTTAATTCATTAACATTGTTACGAAGTTTTTGTTTGAATAGAGAAAGCGAAGAACAATTTTTCAGCACTTTATTTAATAAAGTGTTCTAAATTTAGGACCTCTGATGGCAATATAAAATTTAGTAACAAAATTTACTAACAAATTTCATGATTTTTCATTTATATTTTGCGTATTTTTTTAAATTTTTTTGTGCATAGATGTTATCACATTTTTTAAAAATATGAAATAGAGGGAAGTGATCTGAAATGTCGCATTTCAAAATTCCTGTTTTTATTTGAATTCCTATTAATTTATTTGAATATTCCTATTTTTGATTTAAATTCATTGGTGACTATTTAATCTTTAATTGCTGTGCTTTCTCTAGTTATTCTTGTGGGTTTATTAGTGGAATAAAGTCTCATATATGACGTTAATATAGCCTTTCTCATATATGACGTTAATATAGCCTTTCTCATATATGACGTTAATATAGCCTTTCTCATATATGACGTTAGAGAAATTATCTATATTTATATCTAAATGACTCATGTTTAGGTCAAGATTAAATACACCTACAAAATAAATGCTTTTATCTTCGCAAAATTTATTTTTAATTATGTTTTTAATATGATTTTCGAAATGTTTTATTGAGCCGGAAGGTGGTCTGTATATGGATGATAATGTTTCTTGTGGTTTTATTTATTATTTCCACACATAGTGATTCACAATCATTAGTCGTTAAGCACATATCTTTTTTTAGCTAGTATAATAAAGAATTACATAAAAATGCACACAAATCCCCTCCTTTCTTCCCAGATCCTCTAAATTGATGAATCACTTTATAATTTAGTAGCTGAAAATTTGTATTTGTCTCGATATATTCATCAGTACACCATGACTCGCTGAGACTAATAATTTTAAGATTAAATTTAACCTTGTATAAAAATTGTTTAAATAATTCAAAATTTTTTTAAAAACTCCTAATATTTAAATGCAAAATTGAAAATGAACTTACATTTGGTCCTTGCATTATGTTTTCAGTTTTAGGGTCATAATATAAAGTATTAATATTTCAAAATACTTTCTTATTACTAAAAAAATTAATACCTGGTTCAGAATGCTTATCTAGAATTATCCTATTTTTATTTTGTAATAAATTAAAATCTGAGTTTAGTGTAACATTATCTTCATGCATAAGTAGGGTATTTTTTATAAACTGTAAAATTATTATTTTTCTGAAAAAGAAAAAAGAATTAATTATGATAAGAAAAAAAAAAAATTCTAAATATAAATGATAAAGTAATTAAGCACTTGCTTTATTTTTCCTAAATTCTCCAACTATAAGTTTATCATATTTTATAAAAGAATGTTTACCATTTTTTCTATGTATCACCATTTCTTCTATTCCTGATCCTTTAAGTCGATTAGATGAATGTAGTACTTTTATCTTCATTTCTTATATTCCTGATCCTTTAAGTCGATTAGATGAATGTAGTGCTTTTATTTTTTTGATTTCAACGTTAATAATATTTAACTCGTTTTCAAATAAAACTAATAATTTTTTTTCAGTTTCATCCCTATTCCTTGATCGTTTTTGGGATACCCGTCGATGCGAAGATTATTCCTTCTGAGTCTATCTTCTAGTTGTGTAAATTATTTTTTTCCTCTTCACCTATATTGTTTTTGTTTTTAATTTTCTTTTCTAATTCGCATACCTTTTTTCTTGGATGTTTTGAGTAACTGTTTGGCTTTCTTCGATATCTCTATTGTCTTTTTTCTAGGATTTTTACTCTCTCGGTAATTTCTTTAAGTTTAGTGTCTACCTTTTCGTTTTCTTTTTTTATAGAGTCGCAAATTTGTTTTGATTTTTGTATTTCATTAAGTAGCTCATTTATTTTATTGTTAGTTATTTTTAGGTTACCACTGATAATCTTAAAGATATTTTTCTGCTGTTTGGAAAATATTTCATAAAAAATATCGCGAACAACATTTGTTGATGTTTGTGTTTCATCTATATTCCCCGTTTCGTTAGATTTCTTTCGAACATCAATATTTTTTTATCCATTTTATAATTTGTTTTTTTTAACTAAAAAAAAAAGTTACAAAAATTAATAATTTCCTCTGAATAAAACTTGTCTGTTTGCCGCAAAAAAATTTTTAAATAAACTGATTGTTTACAGGTTATATAGGTTATATATATATAGGTTTATCATAATTTTATTTTATTTTGGGTACTTTTATTTGGTAAAAAAAACTTCTAGGATTTTTTATGAAGTAACCTGGCCATGAACATATACTAAGCTCCTTAACAGTGCACTCCTTTAACTCGGTGTTCTTCTTTAATTCTCTCTTTAATTCGGTGACTCAAAGGGTCATACAATTATTTTTAGGTTGTTGCTCCTTTATTTTTTTCAATATAAACTCTAATACAATGTCAGAGTAAATTAAACTTGCATCTCATCGACTAAGTGCTACTAAAGTTGCTTTCAACTGGAGTCAAAAGTATACTAAATCAGATATCATTCTACATTCCTTTTTGTTCATTATAATTAAATCGTCGATGATAGAATCCAATTCTAAATCAAGAAGTGTCTTTATAGCACTATAGTTTTTTTAATTTTAACTTTACAAGTTGATATTGCATATGCAACAAGCTGATCGAGTTTTGCAATCCATGAATAAATGTACATTAAAGATATAAAAAAGTGTATATTTAGTATAATACACTGATGGAAAGATTAAACATTTTTATTTTATTTTTAGAGTAAATACCGTTTTATTTTAAATTTTCTAATTCATTATAATTCCAATGTTTCGTGATTTTAATTCCATTTTTATGTCCACTTAATTTAATTACAAATGTGTGAGTGACTTCCCAAACGTTTTTAAAGATCCGTTTAATTAATGAAGTTATTAAAGTACAGAAGATTTATCAAATTACAAAAGTTTACTTAACGTCCGTTTCATCATTGAAGCAAACTTTTTTTATGGCAATCCCAAAAACCCTGGAGGTTTCGGAGACTAATCCCCAGATTTCAGGATGAACGATTTAAATGGAATTCCGGGATTGACATCCCTAATCCTTATGTTGCTGTCTTTTAATTGTGACAATAGTACTCTTCTTAGTATACATTATACGGCACTGCACATGAATTGTCACTAAGAAAGATTGTTTAATAACTACACGTATTCACCAAACGTCTGTACCAATTTTTAGCTCTATGTGAATAATTGCAAACCTACCACTATTTATTCGACTATTTCAACCGGACAAAAAAGAAGTATTTAAACAATGAGTTTAAATTTAAAAAAAAAGAGAGATTTTTTATTATTGTTTGTTTTTTTGTTCAGTTTTACTAATCTTGTTAAATTAATTAAGAAACTTTTAGAAGATTGATGACGCAATCTGGTTAAATCTATTAATTAAGAAACTTTTAGAAGATTGATGACGCAATCTGGCAACTCCACTCTTGTCTTGATAAAGTCTTCACTTTTTGATTAGAAAAGGCAGCTGATCTTGAATCTGATCTCTCTTCTGAAACAGCCTGTTGCAGCAACAGAAGAGAGTTGTAACAGTTGTTGCTTGCTTTAACTTTAACTCCAATAAAGTTGTTTAAAGCAAATTACTATCACAATCTTGTCGGCATTTTTGTATTAATGAATGACATCCCTCACACGAAGTCCTTTGTTTATTTTTTTGGGATTATCAATCATCAATGATCTCTCAATGGATATTGTAGATATTTATATTACAATGGATTGTTTACATGGAAACCATGTAAACAATCCATTGTAGTATAAATATCTACAATAAAGTAGCCTCTTTGACTGAAGTGGCCCTCTCGACATTGAGGAGGTGATTTATATTATTCACTAAAGTCGCATCCTTTTACTGAATCTGTCCCTTTTTTTACCCTTCAATGCTTTATAACTCTCACCTATCTTCATGTTTTTTTACAATCTACAACTTTTCAAGTCTTCTGTCAACCTTTTCTTTGCACTCTAATACTATTCTTTTTTTCTAGTAAATCCCAACTTAATATTTGTTGCTTGCAACTTTGTTGGGAGTAAATTAGTTTTGAAAGATGTTCTTCCCTTCTACAATGTTACAAGAGGTTACCCGTATTCATGGTTAAAATCACAAACCACACCATTACGCTCACATGATGTTTAACCTTTTCCATAAACAGTCCTGGCTGAACTTTTCTCACAGGCGTTGTCAGAAAAATGAGCTTTTGTCCACGAAACAAACTTTCGTGGACAAAAGCTCATTTCTCGAACAGGTCTGATTCTCGAACAAGTTGACATAGATGTCAACTTGTTCGAGATCAGACCTGTAAAATTTTAAATAGATTCAATTTTTCAGGGTTTTTTTAATGTCATATTTACTCTCCTTTGGTCTTTAATAATTTTTTTTTTTTTTTTTCTTTAAATTTTCACAACTACATATTAATTACAAATTTTTTACACTGCAATATTATAAAGAAACTCTACTTCCTAAACAAACAAAAAAAATACATTTTACAAAATACCGTTAAGTATAGGAAACAATAATTAGGTATGCTATGACTTGATAAGAAGGGTTTTGTTGTTGTAGGGAACTCGTAGAAGACTGAGATTAGTCTTATCATCGAGAACCTTGAGGTATTGCGTAAAGCACACATATAAACAATGTGATTTTCATTAAAGAAATGTTTTACATGTTATTATCGCAAACTTTTTTTTCTTTTCTTTTTAATTGAACTATGTTTTGTGTTAGTGTTGTGGTTTATAATAATAATACTAGCTTTATTTGTTAAACAAAAATTTACATTTTCCATATGTATTTGATTGCTGATTATTTTAATTTGAGCGTAAATTTTGATTTACCATCAGAACTAGAACATTTCTAGGTAATTATCCATATTAAGAACATGATTTTTGAGTTTCGACTTTAAAGAAGTTATATTGCCTAGGAGAGAAATCGAGGTATAATTCGGAATTAATTTGTTGAATAAATATGGGCCACGATAAGAAATAGAAAATTGAGAACTTTTTTTTTTTTCAGGGGTACAATAAAGTTACCAGTTGCTCTTGTGTTAAATTTGTTGATATTAGATTGAAAGAAGTTTCCTGTGAATCGGTTTGGAACTAATCCTAGTTTGTATTTAAACATGAACAAAATGTTAGCGTAGATATTAATTTGGTAAATGTTTAGTACTTTCATTTCTTTTAATAGGGGTTTAGCGTGGGTCAGTTTGTTTTTATGATGTATTATTCTAGAAGCATGTTTTTGTCGTCGATAAAGAGATAATAATTTTGTCTTGTGTGTGCTTCCCCAGGCTATGTTGGAATATGTGAGATAACTATGTATAAAGGAAAAGTAAAGAAGTTTTAGGTTTTTTTGCGATAAAAATGGTCTAGCTTTAAAAAGTATACCAATACTTTTAGATATTAAAGTGTTGATGGCATTTATATGAGCTGTCCATAAAACATTTTCGTCAATAATCACACCAAGAAATTTAATTGTTTGGGTTCTTTCAATTTTTTTGTAGTCAATACTTAGTGTCGGTAGAATTGATGGTAGTTTGTTCTACTGTTTCTTTGAGTGAAATAAAATATATTTAGTTTTTTGCGCGTTTAATGATAACTTGTTAGCACTGAACCATGTTTTAAGATTTTGAAGTTCAAAGTTGACTTTATTAAAGAGGTCATTGATAGAGGTAGATGAATAGAACAGATTGGTATCATCTGCAAACATTATACAATTGAGATTTGTAGAGGCTTTAGGAAGATCGTTAATGTATATAAGGAATAATAAAGGTGCAAGAATAGATCCCTGGGGGACACCGCATTTGATTTTTAATAACTCCGTATTAGTGATACCGTCTATAATAACACATTGTTGCCTGTTATTTAAATAATTAGTGAACCATTTATTAGTTTGATTTTTTATACCGTATTTTCTCATTTTTTCGAGCAGAATTTTATGGTTGACAGTATCGAAAGCTTTTGTAAGATCGATAAAAACTCCCAATACAAATTTTCCTTTATCACATGACGAGCTAATGTTGTCCATTAGGTCTAAGGTTGCATGTTCCGTAGAATGATTAGTTTGAAAGCTGTATTGACATTCACTTAGAATTTTATTGTCTGCTAAATATTTATAAAGTCGGTTGTACATTATTCTTTCCAGGAGTTTGGAAAACACTGGAAGAATTGAGATAGGTCTATAATTGGTTAGCAATGCCATGTCTCCAGTTTTAAATACAGGTAAAATCTTTATTTAAAACAGATTTTACAACTTTTCCTGAGGTGGACTGCTTCTAAAGACACAGTTGTATAAATTTTTCTTTTAATTTGGTTCACTAAAAACGAGGGGGAGGGGTGAATCCTTAAAAAGTATCAACTGCATCCTAAAAAAAAATCTGAATAGTCGACTATGTTCCACAAAAAATTGACTATAACTCAAAAATAACTTTCTTTGGGGGAAGGGGGTGTCACACCCAGAGCCGTCCCTGGGGGAGGGCAACCGTGGCAAATCCGGGCATCGCAGACTGGAGGGCGCAGCAGCAGTTATTTTTTTAGCGGTCTTTGTTGACATATTAACTTTCTGCTTCAGTTATTCAAGCCTCGCTGTATAAGTATGCATTACATCCATTAGTCTCACACCTTTTTGTCAAACGAGATATTATACCTGTATACAGACCCCGCAATAGTGATTCTTGATTGCTCCGCTGTTCGTTTAATAGTTCAGTAGTATCCTACTCAAATCTGAAAAAAAAAAAAAAAAAAAATATTCATAAAAAACATTTTTTGAACATCCTAAACAGAAAAAATTAACCCTTTCCTCGGGGACCAAGTACTTTTTTATGTATACAATCTATCCATATTTACGGACACAAAGTATCCATAAATTCAATGACAGTCCCATCAGATTGAGTTGTTCTTAGTTGCAAGTTCTGACCATATGTTTACCATTTAAAATATTGGGCGCCCAATATATTTAGACATTGACTTTAATGGATATTTCAATTTGTGTAGGTAGACAAAGTCCTTCGGTCCCGAGAGAAAGTTTTTTACTTTATTTTATAGCAACCTAAACTGTTAACCTATTTTAAATAAAACAACTTTTTTAATCAGTTTATCATCTAATGAGAAAGTAAAAAGTTTTTTTCACATATACACCCAGTAATAGTTTACAAACAACCACCAAACTTATTAAGACAAATTTCAATCTGCATCATTGTTAAAAAAACAGGATAAATGTTAGGATATTCGGAACTATTTAGAAGATAAAAACCATACTAACTGTTATAGCTAAAATGCGATATAATATCTAAAGTGTTTAGCATGTTATTTTCAATCTACACACACTGGATAAATAAACTATTTAAGAAACTGGAAAAATAAACATATCTCCAGTTGCAAAACTAGCCAATCAACTGACAAAATTGACTACCATGGTTATGATCGCCAACACAAAATTAATGAAACTATGAAACTTTTTTCCAGCTTTTTGTTTTTTTGGAACTTGAAAATGAAAAGAATTTATTATCTTATGAAAATCATTTACACAAACAAATACATGATACCTTTGATAAATACTTCCTAGTTAAAAGACACAAAACAATGATAACTCTTACCAACATAAACTTAATTTCTTTTTTACAAATATAATACTTCCAGATAAAGTTCAATAGAAAATCGCTAGAATGTTAGTGTTTTTATTGCTCATCACACTGAATGAGTTGGCTCTGGTGTCAGTGACTCTGGAAGCGTTAAGGCCCACAACTTTTGCCTTTTTCAATCTCTAACATAAGTAGTCAACTTTCCAACTCGCTTTTCAGACAAACCAAATCATTTATCTTCTCTACTCGACTTATGCCTTGTTTCTGATCCTAGTCAGTGCTTAGCTTCTTCACATTTATTCTTAGGTGCTTCTGATCACGGTTTGATCTCTCTAAAAATATTATATCATTTTTCTTCATCATCACAATTTCCTTATTATTGTACCTCTTTGAACTACCTTAAAGCTGACTGGAACTCTTTCCGTGATTTTTTTTGTGACGAGCCTTGGATAGAAATCTTTCGTTTTCCTGTTTACAAATTTTTTTTTTCCCCATAACTTCGTGGATTGAGGCTGGCATAGAATCTTTAATTCCCTGTCGACAATTCTAAGTCAAGCCTCACTCTTCACCTTGGTTTTCCTCACATTGTATTGCTACAATTTCCAATCGAAATCATGATTTCCATATATATCAGCAAAGCAATTCTCTGGAAAACAGATATCTGTTTACTATTGCTAGAAACCATCGTAAAAAGGTTTTGTCTAACGCCAAAGCTCGGTAATCTCAGGTCATGAAATATCGTATTTCATCTCAAAAATTTGACTCTAGAAAGTCTTTAACAGTATTAATAATAAGGCTAAATCTGTTATTTCACCTCTCTTGTATGGTTCAGACTTTGTCACCTCACCTAAAGACAAAGCTGATTTGTTTGCAAAGAACTTTTCATCAATATTATCTCTTAATTCCACTTGTTGCATTCTACCTGATATAGCTGACAAACAGGTTGATCAATTGCTTGACATTCGTATCACTACAGCTTAGGTATCTAAAGTGATTTCCTGGTCAGACCATAACTTGCGGTTGGGACAACATACCTGTGTTTGTCTTGCAGAAGTGTTCTCCGGAGCTGTCATTTATACTTTCAAAACTATTAACCAAGTACTAACCAGAGTCTTGTTTTTCAGCCTGCTGAATGCAGCATCTGTTATTCTTATTTTCTAAAATTCTGGAAAACAATTCTAATCGTCCAACTACCATCTTATTAGTCTTCTTCCTATCGTAAGCAAGGTTTTTGAATCTTTAATTAACAAACACTTAAATCTCTCATCTTGAATCTAATAACTTACTTTCTGATCGACAATATGGATTTTGATCTTCTCGTTCTTCAGCTGATTTGTAACAATTTCAATCTTCCCGTTCTACAGCTGATTTTAGAAGTATTAACCGATAGATATCGTGCATTAGATAGAGGCGGAGGGGTTAAGGCTTTCGCTTTTGAGATTTCTAAAGCTTTTGATAAAGTTTGACATACTTCTCCATAAGCTTTCTTCTTACGGTGTATCAGGTAACATCTCTAAGTTTATTGAATCCCTCTTTTCCAATTGTAGTATAAAAGTTTTCCTCAATGGACAACACTCTTTTTCATATCCTGTAACTTCAGGGGTTCTTCAAGATTCTATCCTAGGCCCTATACTCTTTTTAATTTACATTAATGATCTTCCAGATGTTCTCACATCAAAGGTTGCATTGTTCACTAATGATATTTCCATTTGTTTTTGTCTTGATAAGAAGGCAACACTCTCTGATTGCTTGTAGGATGCATTTGAGCTTGAAAAGGATCTCACTTCTGCTACAGGATGGGGCTCACAGTGACTGGTAAACTTTGTTTCAGATAAAACCCAATTTTTTTCAGCCAATTGTTATTGCAATATTTAGATCTTCCAATATTTATGAACGGTAACGTACTCTATTAGTCATCTACCCTTCTTCTTCTAGAATATAGCATGAGTAATGAAATATGGTTATTGGCTAAACTGATAAAAACTGAAAGAATGAAAATTAAATGTTGTTTTAAAAGAATATAGAAATTTTTAAAATTTTCTGAAAACATTTTGATTTTTAAAAATGCCACTCCTAACTTTTAATACTCATAAACACCTTTGTAATGCTTCTCAACAGCCACAGAACGTCTGCTTGACGTCTTGGGGAAGTCCTACTGACATATAACGTCCATAGTACGTCGTAAAGGCGTCTTGCGGACGTCTGTGCCGGATCGGTTGACTCTAGTTATTAATACTCCATTTTAGGGCTGCTTCTTCAAAATTTTCAAGTTCGAATGTTCAAACTTTAAGCAAAAATTTCAACGTTCAAGTTTGAACTTTTTTCTAATATAGTCATTGGCGCTGGAACATAGGGTGCAGGATGGGCAACTGCCCACCCAACATTTCTCCACCAGAGGCAGAGGATATCTTCTGCTCCCCCACCCCCTTCCTCCAAAATGTCACCATCCGCGATTCAAAACAGCCATAATTTTATGCACTCCGAAGAAAAAAAACTTTTGCATTCAAAAGAATGCAAAAGTTCTTTTTTTGTAAAGAACTTTTGCTTTCGATAAAAAAGTATTTTAGCTTATCGATATTTGTATTTAAGTTCCTGATGTTGATGTGTATTACCGTGAACTTTCCTATGTTAGTTTGGAGTTCAGCTTTAAAAGTTTTAATAACAAAATATGTAGAGTCAAATACTTTTCTGTTATAAAAGAAAATATCGCCCTCATATAAATCAGTCGCAAAAAAAAATATTTTCAATTTTGACAATGTCAAAACGCAACTTTTGAAAGTCTGTTGCTTCAAAGTCATTATCCATGGCAAAAAAGAGAACTAAGTTAAGAATTTTTCAATAAAATTCGATGAGTAAAGAGTATAGAGTACAGACTCCATGAAAATGAAATAAAATTTAAAAAAGCAAAATTTGTTTTAATGTTTAATCTTGCGTAGTGATGAACTTGCTTCAGAATGATACAGGAAGGATATCGAGAAAGCTACCACACTGAATCTCGAGCTGCCTAAGGCACAGCGTAGTTCCACAGTTAATGATCCTGCCCATTTCTCAAATGGAGCTCAAATCCGTAATGTAGAACAATTAACTACAGATGTTATCTGGAAGAAAAGTCTCTTCAAAGCCATTGACCACTTGTTTGCAGAACAGCGCCGTTTTAACCAAGAAGGATTGCATAAAATTGCAAGCACAGAGCTATTTTGATAGGTTCATGCACATCCACAATTAATGCAGCCACACTAGCCAGCATTCCACTCCAAAGTTTGCAAAATAATTTCGATGTTCCTATGTTGCAGTTACAGCTGCAACTGCTTCCACAGTTGTTTAAGGACAGGTACTGCCTAAAGATTTACACCAGCTAGCAGCAGCTTTAAAAGACCTTGAACCAAGTACCCGCAGGTTATTTGACATGGTGGAACAGGTAGTTTTGTCGTTTTTATCTGTTTCAATATCCGTAGCTAGTTCAGTGCATTGAGACGGCTTAATACTTGGCTGCGGTCAACAATGTCACAGAGTCGCCTCACTCACCTCGCTTTAATGCACATTAACAAAGATTACCTAGACAAGGTTGGCATTACAGCACTTATGGAGGAGTTTGTGGCTAAAACCCGTGAACGTTCATCTGTATTTGGGCATTTCTTACAGTAACTGTAATTGTTTTTGGTAGATTTTGTTTTGTACCAAATAATGATTTAAAAGGGATTGCAAATCTGCATTTAACAGGGTTAATTATGCCTAAAAAAATTTCGGTGGGATAACGGCACCCAAACATCCCATACAGGAAGAGGGTACCCCTCCCCAAGCCCCACCCATATCTGCCCCCCCTTCCCCCCAACAGTCTTTAAACACTTCCAGCGCCTATGCTAATAGTTCGAACTTTTTTATTTTTTTAAAAATGATATGTCTTTTCTTTAACTTTTGTAAAACAAGCTGATATATAAGTAAAAATTATAAATTTGAATTTTTTTTGTTTTAGTTTGTTTTGTGTTTGTCTAGAAACTCTAAAAATATAATCAAAATTACATCACCTGTAGCGCCATCGCATTTAAGTAGTTAAACAGTGTTTAGTACTTTTTTACCATTCGACCACTGCTTATTTACGTTTGAAATTAAAGTTATAAAGAGTTTAAAGTTCAAACAAAAATAGCTACTTAGCGTTAACACATCTAGAAGATCTGAAGTTTAGGAGTATCTTCATTTTTTGCAAAAAGCTGCAACGAGCAAAATGTGCCTTAACACGCACTATTACAAGACACTTAAAAATAAACTCAAAATAGAGGCCTCAAATGTAATAACATCAATAAAAATTAAATTAATAAAATAATAATTTAGTGCATAAAAATGATATATTTGTTAAACCCAGTGTTTTAGGTAATCAGTTTGAGAACAAATTAAAAATAAATAATATAGATAACTTTGCAAATTAATCTTATTCAAAGGTTATTTCAGCTTAGAGAGATAGACTCAATAATAATAAAAAGCTAAAAAATGGTAACGATATTAAAAATTATAACAAAAAATTGACTCTGGCTAAAAAGCCGAAAACATTTTATTAAAATATATGAATTTCAAATGGTTTAATCTCGTGAAAGGGCTTTCTAGCCTTGAATTGTTTTTGCATAGAAAAAGAAACAGGTTGCAGAATGATGCCTTGCATTTACTTTTTATAAACAAATAAAAAATCTGTATAAATAAATTAACTGAGTTTTTTGTTTTACTTGCACCCTTTTGTTTTCAATTTTAAGTAAATAAAAACTGTTTAAAAAAGTTCGAAAAAGTTCGAACTTTTTTCCTAAATAGTTCGAAAGTGTTCGAGTTCGAACTTTTTAAAAAAAGTTCAAATTGGCAGCCGTACTCCATTTACCATTATTCCACAAATAGATGCGATTAATGCTATCAAGGTTTATTTTATTAATTTTCCAAAAAATCTTATCTATTGAATTTTATTCATAAATGATATTACTTACTTTATATTACTATTTTTTTTTATTTTTTTTTAAGTCCCTAAATGTTGACGGAACAATTGTCGCAGCTTTCTGTTCAAGTAATCAAATGAGCCAAACTTTTTTATATGTTGAAAATAATATTCCTATATGCGAATGCAAATTTCTTTCAACAGTAGGTTCAGAAATCAAATGTATAATCCATTGTTGGTATTGTAAATAAAATAAAAGATTATTTTAGTACAGTTTTATTGTTAAATTTGACTTATTTATAATTTTACTTTACAATGTACATTGAGTATACTGAATATCTTACATTACGTTGTGTGTAATTAATGTGTAAATATTAACTCTTAACTTAGTTCATGTGCAATTTTTTTCTGATTATTTTAATGAGCTATTATTCTTTTACCCTTTCCTTTTACAAATTTTTCTGATCCCTAACACAAATAAAAAATTAATAAAGCCGTAACACAGATTTAATCCATTTTTGAATGTGAATTCGTTGAATGCAATTGAGCCATTCTTCAATTTGCACGCGCTTAAATTCCAACGCCTTAGATTCTTCGGAACCCCAATCTGTTAAACTATTTTAAATTTTGACCAATCAGTGCTGACTTTATCTTAAGAAATCGTGTTTTAATTCGGCTGATATATTTTATTTGTTACACATCAGGATTCAGCGATTTTATTTATGAATTCGATTAATTTTTATGTTTTAGAATAAGTTTTGTAAATAAACATTTCAAAATTAATTTTTTACTTGTCAAAGTTTGTATGTATATATTGATTATTTTTACAAATTGTTTATAAAAATTGACCATTTTAATTTTTATATCGACAAGGTTCAGGAAATTTAATGTAAATATTTTACAGATAAATGCGTTTTTTAAATGTATAGTTGTGTTAATATTGTGAAGTATTAAAAAAGAATTAACGATTTTGTATGCTTCCTGGTATTCGCTTACTGTACTCCATGTGTCTAGACAATGATCCTTTATAAATGTCCAATTTATTCCAAGCACTTCAAATACATATTTTAATCTATTTGTTAGAAAGTCATCTAAGTTCATTTTTACAATTGTATCCATTAATCCTTTACCTTTAAGCCTTTTTACCTGTTTGTTTGGTTATCAACATCTGTTAGTTTGGTTATCAATATCATTGCTAAAAAAATAGAGACTCACAAGTTCTTCAGTTAAATACCAAAAATGTCCTGTAATGACTTTTATGGCAGATTCAGCAACTTCTTTGTCAAATATTTTGAAATTATCCAACTTCTTAATCAGTGTCGGAGCAGATGAAGATGGGAGCCCTTAAAGAACAAGACCGGTCAGCGGTCTTGTTCTTCAAGGGCTCCCATCTTCAATTTCTGCTTCACGAAATCACAGAAACAACTGGACCTCTGTATCAGAAGATGCTCCAAAGCAAGTTTTGTAAACATGAATAAAATTGCTTCATAAACATGGTGTCTTCAGGCTGTGAGTAATAAAGACTTTCCAATAAATTATTCAAGCACCTGAATGTATACCTGTGTTGCTTAAAGTAGTATTAAAACAGAGTCCCAGGAAAAAAAGTTCTATAGAATTTCTAAAATCTTTTGAAACATATGGCCTATGGAAACTCTATAGAATCTTAATAGAATTTCTATAGAATGTCTATTAATTTCTATAGAAATTGCTATAAAACTTTTTTTTCTATAAAAAAAAAAGTAGAAGAATAAGTTCTATAGGAATTTCTATAGATAATCACAGGCGTTCTATAGAAATTCTATAGAATTTCTAAAGACTATATGTTTCAAAAGTTTATAGAAATTCTATAGAACTTATTTACCTGGGGTGCCACAAATTTGTCATATGAAATGTTCCAATCTTTTAAAGTTTGTTCTGTTGCATAAGTCATTTGTTTACCGTTGCATCTACCCAGTTTTGGGACTGACAACAGTTTTTCTACATCATATCCTGTCACTAATATAGGCAGTCAATCCACTTCATCTCTGCTGTTCAAATCAGATAACAATTTTCCATCCCAATGAACAGTTAATAGAACTTGTGGCTAGAATTCTAAAATGGTTCCTTTTGCAACTTCTTTACGATTTTCAATATGTGCACATTGAAGAGATTCATATGGTGTTAAAACATGTTTAATATAACCCTTGATAAATTGTAGACAAATCCGAGGAACCAAAGCAATTTGGAATTTTCAAACGATCAAAACCTGAACAAAATGCAAGAGTAATCTGTTTCTTTTTATTTGTTTCTAACCTCTTTTTCATTTTTTTGCTATTGATAGAACAAAGTCATCTACTTCATTACCAGTACCTTGAGAAAAGTCTGTTTCTGTCAAAACTGGGTCTGTGACTGTTAAACACGTTTTTTTTTATTCTCTGTTTAGCTCTTTTGTTTCTCTTACTTCGTTTGCTTTTTTTCTGTCTAAAATACTCTGTTATTGTTTGAACAACTCATAATCAACTGAACTCATGTAGCCTTTTCTTCCTTCTCTTTGTGGTATAAAAAACGTCTTGTCTTCTTCTATTGTGATTAATTTTAAAGCATCTTCATGAGCAATATCAAATAGTTCTTCGATTTCTTGAGAAAAAGCTTCTTCATTTTCATGCTGAGTTTCTGTTTTGAGACCTTTAGTCTTTTTCAGCTTTCCGTGATTCTCAACAAGTTTTTCAACATGTGTTATAACATGATAACGTTGCTTTGTCAGAACTCCGGCTCTTTGCCGAAAAATCTAGAACCAGATCTGTTACAAGGCCTGCACTTTCTCTTATATTGTTGTTATTTTTAAAGAAAAAATAAATTTCCAAAACTTGCTTATTAGATAGCAACTTTTATCCTGTAATCATAGCTGTTGCTTGACCAACGCACCATACTTCCTTTTGATTTCTAGTCTCTATTATAAATCAAATTCGAAAATATCTGTTGAATTATGTGTTTTTAAAATGCATTTTCATTCAATTGTATTTTCTATGATCCTGTATTTCCAAATTTTTCCAAATTTCATAATCATCATTATTTAGTATTTTCAATCATTCTGTAATTCCAAATAAACTCATTTGGAATTAGAGGATGATGCACTAATTTCAGCAGTAGTGCAATACTAATGCAATAACTTAAGTGGATGATGAAGCATTACTGTGGGTTATGTGAATTCCACCTAACTTATTTTATTTTTAACTTATTAATTTTCTAAAAAAATAACAAAGTGTATTATGCATAATGACGCATAAGATTAGGAAATAATAAAATATTGATAATATTCTCAACATAATTTGTAGAAAAGATGTGATAAGTGATGAGAAATATGAAAAATTGTGTGTTCGAACAATCTTGCAAAATCAAAAAACTGGCTGAGCAACCCCTAAACATTAACATAAGGCATCAAAAATTTCCCAATATCATTTTTTCATTAAATGGAACCAAATAAAAGGTTTAGAGCATAAGAAAGAAAGATGAAATTTTTTCAATGCATTTTTTTGTCACCCTAGTGTAATACACTTTGCCATTTTTTTGTCACCCTAGTGTATTAGTATTATTATTACCAGTAGCATCCAATCTTTCCAAAATGGCCATAAGAATGTTTTTATAAGACCTAATCGAACCATTGTGGAACAAACCGAGTTTAATAAGCTTAACATTGAAAGAAAAACAGAAAACAGCGATCTTGAAAAACATGGTTCTCTTGATAGCCCATTTCGATTTGCCATCCGCATCGATGTATCTAAGACCCTTGAAATCAAAGGCCGTTCAATACACTCATTTGTTGAATGGCAAAAAGCCCATATTTCACGCTTAAAACCAACCAATACACAATTATATCAATGATACTATAAAACCATCTACATAAACCCAAAACTGTTCAAACAAGCCATCAAATACTTTTTGATGAAGAAATCAATTTAAACATCCTCACACAAATTAAATTACAAAAAAATTGCCAATCAAATCACGAAAAAAACAAGATGCTGGTACACAAACGCTACGTCGTTAAAAAATAAATATACTAAGTTATTAATTGAGGTTGAGAGAAATTTTCCGCATATAATTATGTTATGCAAGACATGGTGGACAGATAACTCGGTAACTAATAGTCCTGGTTATTGTTTATATTGAAATGATAGAGCCTTTGGAAAAGGTCGTGGAGTGTGTATATATATTGCTAAAAGTGTAAACACTTTAAAAGTTTCCAATACTGAGCTTCAAATTAACCTAATTGAACACATTTGGTGTTCTTTAAACATTGGTAGAGAAAGACTTATATGTGGACGTTTTATCGTACTAAAGTTAGTGACATATACAACTGCATAAATGTAATGAGATCAATTGAAATAACCGACAAGATGATATTAATAAAAAAGTAAGTGGTATTCTCTTTTGTGGGGATTTTAATTTCCCTCAAATTGATTGAAGCGATTCTGTAGGCAAAGTAACGGGTGATGCGGAAGTTATCGGACAAATCCTAACTTCATTATTTGAGCATAATAATTAGTTTTTGTGGTTTTATGCGTAGGCATAAACGTTCTATAAAATATAAACTTTATTATTTGAAACACAATTATTTAAAATAAGGTTAAATGCAGCTGAACGAGAATCTTTTCGAAAGCGACTAAAAATGTTTTTTGTAAATAAACCTAATATAAAATAATAAAAAAAATCGTAACTCATTTTAAAAAGGAGGGTTTGCTCGAAATACAATATATGATAACCTAAAAAGACTTGAAACTGTTCAATCATTTTCTGATAGAAAGCACCATGGTCGTCCGACATCCTGGACTAGAAAAAAGAAAGCCGAATTTACGAGACTTGTCAACAATCGAAAAGGGGTCAGTCACAGAAAAATAGCTATCAAATTCGGTGTAAATCAATCGACAATTGGTTGTCAGTTAAAAAAAATGAATATTAAATATAGAAAACATGAAAAGACTCCAAACTACACTATAGAACAAAAAATAAAGGCAAAGAAAAGAAGCAGGAAACTAGTTAACTCTATAACACAAAATCGCTTCTAGTCATCGATGACGAAAAATACTTTTGTTTTGCTGGGGACAACATGCCTGGAAATTCTGGATACTACACAAACAACAAAAAGACATGCCCAGAAAGTGTTCGTTTTATAGGAAAAGAGAAATTTCCAAAAAAAGTATTAATGTGGATAGCTATATCTGACCGTGGTATGTCCGAGCCATTGTTTCGCACTTTCAAGGCTGTAGCGATCAATTCATCAATCTATTTTAATGAATGTTTAGAAAAACAAATTCTTCCATTTATTCACAAGTATCATGGAGACTTTAACTATTTATTTTGGCCAGATTTAGCAAGTTCTCATTATTCAAAAGATTCTCTAAATTGGATGGACCAATATGTCTATTACGTTGATAAAGAATCCAATTCCCCAAATGTGCCTCGAGCACGATCAATTGAAAATTTTTGGGGACATTTGGCACAGAAGGTTTACGAGGGAGATTGGCAAGCTTCAACAGAGCAAGTTTTGATTAATCGCATTAAACTAAAACTACAAGAAATTGATTTAAACTTTTTACAGTTGCATATGAAAGGCGTCAGAGCAAAATTGAGATCAATTGCAGATGTTGGTGCTTTTTCATATAAAAAATAATATATTTTTATTAAAAGATAAATGCTTTATTTTAAAAAAATGTAATAGTAGTTTGTTTTTTTATTTATAAATAAGTTATTGACGTTTTTATTTTGTCCGATAACTTCCGCATCACCCGTTAACTGGAAAAAATGAAGTAGCGCAGTTATTTATAAATTTATAGATAAATTCTATACGTTCCAAAACATAATAAAACCAACATTTTATTTTAAAAATAATTAAAAAACAATACTTTGAATCAATATAATAACAGAAAATTTTGTAGTAAATGGTAATAACAGAAAGAAATTTATGAATTTTCAATATAGTACACCACCCACCACTTCAATACAGACTTAATGGACATCACGTTCTTACTTTTTGCTATAATTTTACTCCATCAAATAAAATTGTAAGTCAATCATACGCTAAAAAGTATATGTATTATAGAGGAAACTACAGTAATACGAGCAATTTCTTTGATAAAATCAACTGGGATAAGCTCTTTGAAGACCTTAACGTAAACGAGTGTTACAATATTGAAAAAATATTGTAAAAATGGTTACAACATTATGATATGGCATGCACTCTATATATCCTGCAATCAAATATGAATAAAATCAAAAGAGCACCTTGGTTAGTAAAAATGAGCAGCATTGATATAGTTGAAAATAAAACTGTAGATCAAGTGCAGGAATTCCAAATTTAGAGACCAAAATTTACTATGAGAATAAAATAATATCAATAAAGTCACAAGAAAAACAGTAAAATCAACAATCTGAGAGTATGAGTATGAGAAATTGTTCAAAAAGCCAAAGAAAATCCTAAATTGATATACCAATATATAAACAGTAAAATTAATTTGTGCGGCCGTGGCACAGTGGTTAGAGCGCTTGCTTTATAATCAGGAGATCCAGGTTCGAAACGAGCTCTAGACAAATTTTCGCGTCACAATAAGGAAGGAATGAGTGAACTTCCTGGTTAAATGCACTTCCGCAGTGCTCTGTGACAAGACCGTTGGAACTTCTTTAGGCACCGAAAAAAAACAAATATAAAAAAAAATTAATCAGAAAATAAGTGCCCTGGAAATGGAAGATGCAACAATATCGATAATGGAATCAGATATTACTAAAGTACTGAATAATTTTTTTCATTCAGCTTTCCAACTTTTCCATTTTTTTCATTTTTTTCAAACAATGTACCAATGTTTAATAAAGCATTAGCTAAACCAATTGCAAATTCGGATATAAATATCGACACCGTAATTAAAAAGTTTAGTAAATTGAATGGTAAAAAATCAACTGGAGAGGACAAAGTGCACCCAAGATTTTTAAAGGAATGTTCTGATAGTATTTCAACTCGATTGTCAATTATTTTTAATCGAATCTACTTAATTGGCATAATTCCGAGATTATTGCGGTGTGCAAATACTATCCCTATATTTAAAAAGGGAAACAAATTGAAAGCAACAAAATAACGTCCTGTTTCATTAACGTCTGTCGTATGCAAAGTAATGGAGAGAGTATAATAAGAGACGCTTTGATGGAACATGTTGTTGAAAATAATTCAATATCTGATTTGCAGCACCGCTTTGTCTGAAGAAAAACTGTTGCACAAATTAACTAGAGTCTTTAGATTTAATTACATAGTCTCTAGAATGTGGTTTTTCAATTGATTTATCTTTTTTGGGCTTCTCCAAAGTATTTGATACAGATGCACACAACAGATTGTTAACAAAGCTAAAAGCATTTTGTGAAAATGAAGTTTTAGTAAACTTGTTTAAAGCATATCTGACTATTTAATTCAAAGAGTTGGCCTTGGTATTTATAAATAAGAATGGAAGGAGGTAACAAGTGGAGTGCCTCAGGGCTCAGTAGTAGGTCCGCTATTATTTGTTATTTACATTGATGATATATCACAAGAAATAAAAAATTGCTGTAACTAGTATGCCGACTATACAAAAATTATTTTGGTGATGACAAATATCAACAATAACTATGCAATGCAAGAGGTTTTATTGAACCTTAGTAAATGGAGTAAAAAATGGTTATTACACTTTAACAAAGAAAAATGCAAAGTTATGCATATAGGGAAAAAAAAATCTCGCTATAACTGTTATATGACCCAACCAGCGAGCAATCATTACACTATGATAAAAACATCTTTGGAACAAGAGTTAGGGGTCAAAACATCTAATGATATAAAATTGAAAAATCGTATAGATACGATTACAGGAAAAGCAAACTGAATACTTGGTTAAATAAAACTTTTTTTTATATACTTAGATAAAGACCTAATGAAACTGCTGTGTTTCATTAGGTCTTTATCTAAGTATATATCGTTGTTCGCTAGTTCAACCCCACTTGGAATTTGCTTCACCAATTTGTTATTCTTATTCCAAGAACATATAAAATAGAACAAGTGCAACAAAGAGCAGCAAGACTAAGATGTTTAAAAAGTATGAAATATGAGGAGCGATTATAAGAATTTTTAAAAACTCCAAATACTATAAAACAATTTTATTATTGATTTAAAACTTTAATTCAAAGTTATTATTTAAAAATTTTTTTTTTCTATTATTACAATTTTGTAAATATATAATAAAAATTTGATGAATATATATATACATATAAAAAAAAGTTCTCGGATTAGTGTAACTTTAACCCATATCTGTAAACCATATGCATTGGATGGTTGTGTTAATATTAAACTATTTTAAGTAATTTCGAAAATTCCTAAAATTCGTTGAGAAAGAAAAATCAAGTGGAATGTTTGTCAATTGCTATGAATTTTTTCAGAGTTGTTGGACAATAGTTTTGTTGGATGGTTGAAAATTGAAACCCTGAAGTAAACTCCTCATTCGCTCAGTATTCCACGTTATGTTATTTTAATAGGTGCAAAGAAAGCAATATACTCTGGTTGAGTTACCAGGGTTAAATTTAAAGAAAAACAAATAAATCTTACACTGTGATCTTCACATAGCTCATCTAGATGCGTGAATATAAATTACCATTCACTTTTGGAGCGATGAAAGTGTTCTTTATGGTCAGTTTTCTGTTTAGACAGAACACATACTTTTTGGCTTATACATACAACAACATAAAAAGCAGTAGAGTGTCTTCAGCATTCCCTGAAATAGAATCCTATAAGCTCAATTTTTATTTAGGAGAGCACAGCTTTAAACTAATTGAAACTAAATCTTTTATTTGCTCTCCTACGTAAAAGGTGGAACAATGGAAACTCTACCCTAAAAACGTTAGTGGTGTTGCACTTTTACTATATTTTTGCATATGTTTCCCAAACATGCATGAATTCAGTGTCCCAAAGTTTACAAGACAATTAGTGGTTTAAAGAGACCATTGCATCGAAGCGTATTTTTGAGAGTTTTGAAATAGGTTCTTCCAAAATGTATAACACGGAGAACTCTTCTAATACATTGTCACCACTAAAGCTGAAAAGCATAGTTAAAGAATGTGCAAGTTTTTTGCAAATGGACATGTGTCTGTTATTTGATATAAGAAAACAGTTCTCATGCAAGAAATTTAGTTATTCAATAGATGATGCACTCTTTCATTTTTCTCTTTCTTTCATTTTTAAGTGTTGAATAGTTAGTTCGAATCTCTCCTAAATCTACAAATCCAACTAACTCACCAGAGTCTTTATCCCAAACCAAATCTTCTTGAACTTTCATTTCATCAAACAGAATTGTAACAAATTATTCAGAACAAGAGAGTTAGATGTTTTATTTGCAAGATCATTAATGGCATGAAGATCATAACCTCTTGAAAGATGTATATAATTTTTGTAGTCTCTCAAGGTGCGTAAACTTGGAAGAACTAAAAATCCTAAACCAGTCTTACGAACAAAACGTAAAACAGAACATGCTGACGAAGATTTAGCTGCTAAATTGAGACAAAATTTTATTATCATTGAATGATACTTAACACTACAGGGACTAGAAGCTTTAATGTAACTTTGCTGCTCATTCCAAATTAGTTTCATGAAGTCTGGAATATTTTTTTGATTAAAACCAGAGTACAATGTTTTAAGGTCTTGATCAAGTTCTAAATTAACTTTTTCACTTTCTATATTCAAAACTGTTTTCATATGTTTAATCTGATTTTCTAACTGTTTGCATTTTAAACGATATTGTTGCAAGCTTAATTTAGTTCGTTCGGTGGAGGTAAATTTAAGAGGAGCATTCAGCTTTGCACGTTGATTTAAAGTTGTTTTTTTATTATTGACTTCGTAATTAGTTTTAAGTTGCAAAGAATGGCACGAATAACAACAACTCTGGTATTTTATTAAAATATTACAATTAAGTAAACGATAAAACTCACCTTGATATAATCTAGGTTTAAGAGGAAGTTGCTTAAAAAGCAAATAGTTAAATTTTCTAGTTTTCTAACATATTTTTAAAATTGAAAGTTTTGGTTGATTAAGTCTAAACTTTTTACTTCAACATCAGGAAAAAGAACAAGAGTTTCAATATGATTATAAATTTTGATAAAGAAACATTTAAAAAAGATCCTTTATACTGAAGGTACAAAAGATGATCTATTGGTAACATCCAACCAAAAATTCTTATACAATAGTCTAGCAACTCGTCGACATAAATTTCATACTTTGGTAAAATATGTTCAGGAGAATTACAAGTAATTACTGCAAATCTATCATCCAAAGAAAAATTCCAAAAATCACCAAGAGAGAGCTTTAAAATACATTTTATAAAATCATCAAAAGATTTGTAACATGAAGTTGTAGTTCGAGAAATTAACTCTTGCGTCAACACCATATTGTTTACACCCACAAAAGCCAAACAATGTAGAAAAAGTGACCCATCTACTAAAGATATCTTTAAAAAGCACACACCATCAAAAGTGTTGTCAATTTTTGTGGAAGTTGATATGACAAAAAAATAAAAAGAAATTATTTATGCAGCCAACAAGAATATCTATCCATGTTATTCACTTATAAAAAAAGCCAACGAGGAATGTTATCCACCAGAAGAACCAATAACAGCTACAGAAACTTGTTCAGAAATTAAATTACAAGATCTTCTGGATAACACGTCTAGACAATTATGTTATTATTTGAATGAAGTTGTTGAAACTTTAAATGAAAAGGAAAGAAACAGTTTAGAATTAATTTCGAAATGGGGTTGTGATGGCTCGCAACAATAAACATTTAAACAAATATTTCAAAACAGCGACAATAGTGACGCTAACATATTTTAAAGTTCTTTTGTGCCCCTACGGCTCATATGTCATTTTTGTAACCAAAGAAAGGTGCTTTGGCAAAACCCAGCCCCATCATCTTCAAGGTATTGCCAACCAATAAGAATAAGTTTTATTCGGGAGAGCAAAGACGTAACAAATGATGAAATCGAATACTAAGAGAACCAAATAAAAGGCTTGAGAAAAAGTGAACTAATAAACGCTTTTGGTGGTAATTTGCAAATAAAACATATATTTTTTTTACTATGATTAATGGAAAAGTTTGCAATGCTGTTACAAATACGACAGCAACAATGAAATGCTATACATGTGGGCAAACTTCAAAAGATTTTAATGACTTAAATAAAAATACGACCTAAAGCCGTGAAACACTGAAATTTGGGCTATCAATACTGCACGCAAGAATCAGATTTTTTGAATCATTGCTGCATATATCGTATAAAATACCAATAAAAAATGGCAAGCAAGAACAGAAGAATTTAAGATATGATAGATGTAATGACTTGCAAAATTGGTACTGCTAGCGTGTGACTTGCAAAGCTGCTCAGTTGTATGGGTTTATTAAAAATATTTGTGCTGCCAAATATCAAAAAGAAATTATATGCAAAATGACAGTTTTATTTCATTTCTGAAAATTCTTTTGCATTTTGAATATATCTTAATTTCAAAACTTTTTTTTGTTCATTATAGTTGATTTTTTATTTTAAACTTCGATTTTATCTATATCATTTCAAGATAACGGGTGATGCGGAAGTTATCGGACAAATCCTAACTTCATTATTTGAGCATAATAATTAGTTTTTGTGGTTTTATGCGTAGGCATAAACATTCTATAAAATATAAACTTTATTATTTGAAACACAATTATTTAAAATTAGGTTAAATGCAGCTGAACGAGAATCTTTTCGAAAGCGACTAAAAATGTTTTTTGTAAATAAACCTGATATAAAAAAAAATAGTAAATCATTTTAAAAAGGAGGGTTTGCTCGAAATACAATATATGATAACCTAAACAGACTTGAAACTGTTCAATCGTTTTCTGATAGAAAGCACCATGGTCGTCCGACATCCTGGACTAGAGAAAAGAAAGCCGAATTAACAAGACTTGTCAACAATCGAAAAAGGGGTCAGTCAGAGAAAAATAGCTATTAAATTCGGTGTAAATCAATCGACAACTGGTCGTCAGTTAAAAAAAAATGAATATTAAATGTAGAAAACGTGAAAAGACTCCAAAATACATTATAGAACAGCAAATAAAGGCAAAGAAAAGAAGCAGGAAACTAGTTAACTCTATAACACAAAATCGCTTCTAGTCATCGATGACGAAAAATACTTTTGTTTTGCAGGGACAACATGCCTGGAAATTCTGGATACTACACAAACAACAAAAAGACATGCCCAGAAAGTGTTCGTTTTATAGGAAAAGAGAAATTTCCAAAAAAAGTATTAATGTAGATAGCCATATCTGACCGTGGTATGTCCGAGCCATTGTTTCGCACTTCCAAGCTGTAGCGATCAATTCATCAATCTATTTTAATGAATGTTTAGAAAAACAAATTCTTCCATTTATTCACAAGTATCATGGAGACTTTAACTATTTATTTTGGCCAGATTTAGCAAGTTCTCATTATTCAAAAGATTCTCTAAATTGGATGGACCAATATGTCTAATACGTTGATAAAGAATCCAATTCCCCAAATGTGCCTCGAGCACGATCAATTGAAAATTTTTGGGGACATTTGGCACAGAAGGTTTACGAGGGAGATTGGCAAGCTTCAACAGAGCAAGTTTTGATTAATCGCATTAAACTAAAACTACAAGAAATTGATTTAAACTTTTTACAGTTGCATATGAAAGGCGTCAGAGCAAAATTGAGATCAATTGCAGATGTTGGTGCTTTTTCATATAAAAAATAATATATTTTTATTAAAAGATAAATGCTTTATTTTAAAAAAATGTAATAGTAGTTTGTTTTTTTATTTATAAATAAGTTATTGACGTTTTTATTTTGTCCGATAACTTCCGCATCACCAGTTATTTTATAAATCCTTCATGAAAAAGATAGCATATTCAAAATATAAAAATAATTTATTTCTATTTGTTTTGATAAATATTACCTGTTATATAAATATCAATAAGATGACACCTTTCTAAACATACTTTTTACTTATTTTGAATAAATTAAGGTGTAGATGCATATAGTTGTTCTAATAATTTAAGGTTAAGTTATTCTATTGGTTTAAAATTAAGTTGTTCTATTGGTTTAAAATTAAGTTATTCTATTTGTATAAGATTAAATTAAGCTTTAGGTTAACTATTTAATCCTCGACAAATCTAAAGCTAGGCTGTTCAACATAGTGTGTTCAACAAGCTATGTTGAACAGCCTAGTTTATTATAGTGTTTGTATATTTATGAATTAGAATTTACAAATTGAATGAAAATAGAAAATGTATGATAAATTGATAGGATAGTAGTAATTTTTTATTTTTGTTTAGGTATTGGCAGGCTGTACTTGACGACTTACTTTCATGCAAAGTAATCAAAAGAACCTTCAACTACAAACCAACTTAAAATAATTTTTATAGCAGCATTTTCTTAGAATTTTCCCTTTATTTTATTTACTAATTAGATTACTTATATTTCATAATTTCTTTAAGTTAATTTTGGAGATTTAATTTTGTTGATTTACAAAATTTTAAGTTTAAAAAACTATTTTACTTATAAATTTTTAGTTTTTTAATAATTAATTTTTATTTAGAACCACAATTATAATTGGAGTGTTCAATTTTTGTCATCGCTAAAACCTTTGATATTGGTTGGTCTATTAAAATTTTACTGTTATTTGTACATGGTTTTCACTTACTATGGCTGTAAGTGTGAAAACACGCGCTAACTGGCAATCGGGAGATTTTTGAACAAAATTAACGCCGCACAGTGGAGTATTTCACTTGAAAAGTTGAACAAAATTATTTTATGTTCATTATCGATGTGATATGTAGTAAAAAGAAGTTTAGGGTCATTATATTGTTTTAAAAATGATTGGTCACAATTTATATTGTATTAAAAATGATTGGTCACAATTTATATTGTATTAAAAATGATTGGTCACAATTTATATTGTATTAAAAATGATTGGTCACAATTTGAAATTAATACGAACAATTTGAAATTAATAGTTTAAGTTTATTATCATAGCCCTATATTTAATCCAAAATAAAATAAAATATTTTTGTACATGTCAATTCAATCATTTTCAACCAGAATCAAAATCTGATATGTCGTCAATCGTCATCGCTTAAGCGTCTTCTAATGTTTGCGGCATCAAGAGTCCCATTGTCTCACTGGGGAATGGTTTTCTTTTTTTCTGGGGTCTTTTTCTCATGGTGCTTAGCAAAGGATCCGAAGTTAACAGAAGACTGTTTAAAATATATCTATTACATTATGATATTTGGCTTAAAATTGTGTATGAAAAGTAGAAGTCAACTACTGTGTTGTATTGAGTACATTCTCATGCCTGCTAGAAGCTTTATCCTCTTTAGGTGTATTTTTGTCAAAGCGGTGCCAAATCGGACTTACTTTAGGCATTCTGTCAAAAAAAGGTAATGTTTAAGTGCAGTAAGTTTTGCAACAAGATATTAAGTTTCCTAAATAATGATTGCATTATAAATAAGTATATAATTAAATTAAGCTAAAAATGATCATCAATAATAATACACAGCGTTAAGTTTTGGCCAAAAATCTTGCAGTGCGAATAATTCACATGTCTAACAAAACTAAGCGTCGTGCAGACTGGAATACTTTTATGTTTGGTTCAGTCTATATTAAAATATGCAGTTAAGTAACCAAGGATCATGGCTTAATTGGTCAAAAGTTAAATGTTTTAATGTGTTAATATGTTAAAATATAAGTTATATTTTTTGTTCATTGACGAATAAATGTAATTTTACGTATTCTTCAACATGCATCGTGTAACTGGCTACACATCAGCGTTGTTCGTGTTTAACCGAGAAATGCAACCAGATCATTTTTTGAAGTTTATGTTTATTCTACATTATTGTGTTATTAATTTAAACGCACTAAATATTAGTTTTCATTTTTTTGGATATATTTCATTTATTAGGATATTTAAACGCACTAAATATTAATTTTCATTTTTTTGGATATATTTCATTTATTAGGATATTTAAACGCACTAAATATTAATTTTCATTTTTTTGGATATATTTCATTTATTAGGATATTTAAACACACTAAATATTAATTTTCATTTTAATTGGCTTAGATAAGCAAGATTTGTGGGGAAAAAAACTTTTCGAAGTTTGAAGTTTTATCTTTTTGGTATTAGATCTTCACAATTGTTTATATTAAATAACATTTTTACTTTTATATTTTTGTTTTGTGTTTTTTTTATTTTTTTTTGTATTCAAGCATTTCAAAGTTACGTTTTCATTAAATTTTAAAATTAAATGCAAAAGAACAGAATTTTGTTTTGCATTTTTTATTAGTATACTTTTATTGTAACTTCATTAAATTTTTTAATGAAGATTAAATTTTTTACTTGGTTGCATATTATGAACTTATTATTAAATTGATAAACATTTTTATTATCGAGTTTTATGATTGATTACAACAGTTTTATTACCAAAAAACATCCAGGAATGTAAAGACTAGTAACTAGTGTGAATAAAAAGTATACCAGCTACAAAAAAGTATTTTAGGAATAATTTATTAAATAATTACTATATTTATGCTGTTTAAATATACTGTTACATTATATTAGTAATGAACTGAAGTGTTAACAGAGTTTTTTATTTATATAGATTTAAATGTTTTCTATTAATAATTTTTAATACATGTTGGTGTATATCTTAATAAACTGTGTTTCTGTCATTTATATTCTATAATATCCTTCTTTTTTTTTTGTTATATAAAAAAGTATATCCATTTTTATGTTGTATATTCAAAAACAAAAGGATTTTGTAGCTTGTTTTTCAAAGTTGATAAACATCTGATACATGGTATCAGATATAATTTTTATCAGGTTATAATCAGTGCCGTGGCTTGTGGATTTGGCCCCCCACCCCCCAAAAAAAAAAAAAATAGCCATTACGGTCCCAATTTTTTTATTTTTTTTTAAAAAAGTGGATAAATTTTACAGATTACTTCAAAACAGCTGGATACCTGACATATTTTAACGTCGCCGTTCATAAGACTAAATGCAATCAAATTAACGCTTAAATTCAATTAGATATATTTTATAATTGTTAAATTGATATAGAGTTACTAGTGAAGAGTTTCTTTAACTACTGTAAATGCATTACGCAGATAATAGAAGTACGTCGCAAACCATATAAAAAAGGGTTTGCGACGTGTTTTCATGCTTGCAAACTCATTTATTATGCCTTCATAACTTAATGTTCTTGCAACCTCGTTCTCAATAGACAGCATTGCTAAGGAAGACAAATGTTCATCGACCATTGTTGACCTATTTAAAAATACAAAGAAATAAAGCTACACATATTTATGTATAATGAAGCACGATTATTTATACTAACCTATGAAATGTTTTAATTAGTTTTAACTTGCTAAAGCTACGTTCTGCTCTTGCAACAGTAACTGGTAAAGTAAGAATGATTCGTAACGCAATAACTAGATTGGGATAAGTTTCTTGCAGCTCTACTTTGTAGATGTAGTTTAGGAAGTCATATGCAGATTTTAGGAGAGCATTTTTTTCTATGACTATGACAAAACGTTTTAACTCCGATTCTAAATCCTCAGAATCTATATCAGCAAACTTTATTTGCAAATTTTTGCAATAAGCAGACAGAGAATTTTCATTACAAGCTTTGATAAGACTCTCAGATCGGTAAAGAAAGTCATAAAACTTTGCGACAATGCTGATCTGTTAAAAACGCTCTTTTACTGGTGCAATTGACATATCAATTAGTGGCAAAAAGAAATCTGCTTTATACTGATGTTCAGGTTGCCAAGTGTGATCAGCACACTCGTATGAATAAATCGATTTTTTTTTTTGTGAACGCACCATCGAAAAAACCTTTTCAATACCCAATACTTCTGCGATTTCTGATGCCTTAACACGTGCGTCAGAAAATCCATTTTCGCGATACTTCGCGATACTCATAAAGAAATGCTTTTGTTGCATTTATTTCACTAGCTAATATGTCGAGAGAGGTTGCAGAAGACTGAAGCAGCTTACTTGATTTGTTAATTTGAAATAAAACTTCATACCAAATAATGATTGATAATAAGAAAGGCAATGTTCTAATAAATTCTGTCTGCGATCGTATTTCTGTGGCTGTTGCCCAATCTCTCTTTTCTAAGGCATGTTCTTCCATTTTTTCAAGTGCCTCTAAGATTTCTTTTAAATAGAAGCGAAGTGATTTAACACAGTTTATTCTACTTTCCCATCTGGTATCTGATTGTGGCTTGACTGAAATTGCCACGCATGATTTTTGAATTTCCCATCGAGGAGGAGACGATGAAAAAAGCGTGTATAACCTTGAAAGAACACACAAAAAAAAAATTGCACTGATGGATGACAGTGCACCATCAACAATAACAAGATTGAGTGAATGGTTAGCACATGGAACATATAAGGCCTTAGGATTCATTTCCAGAAACCTTACTTGAACACCTTTTACTTTTACTTTCATATTAGCACCATTATCGTAAGGTTGACCTTGACAGTCTAAAATATTTAGATCCCAATTTTTTGCCTGATTTAAAAATGCATTGAAAAGCCATTTTCCAGTGGTATCATTTACTGTAAGATATCCAAAGAAATTTTCGGAAATGTTGATACCTACTCCAGGAGTACATGTTACTGATCGCAGAACAATGCTCATTTGTTCTTTGTGCGAAACGTCTGGCGTACAATCTAAAATAATAAATAGTATTTTGCCTTTTTTATCTTAGAAAGGTTTTTTGATTCAATCTCCCTGGCTAAAAATCTAATCAACTCGTTCTGTGTGTCATTGCTCAAGAAGTGCTCCTTGGTTTCTTTGTCCTGAATTCTTTGCATAAGCTCATTGAGAACGGTATCATACTTAGCCAGTAATTCAAACACCCCAAGAAAGTTTCTATTGCTCTTTGAATTAATGGCTGTGTCTGAACCACGGAATGCAAGATTTCTTGCAGAAAGAAATAAGGTAATGTCTAGTATCTTTTCTAACACAGCCTTCCAAAATATCCGCTCTTTATGAAGCAACTTTTGTTGTTTCTCGTCTATGGTAGCTTGATTTGCAATGCCTGCATTACCAAAATTGAGGAAAAAGAAATTAATTAAGAAAAAATAAAAAAATAGGCGGAATTGTTATGCCATATGACGTAGACTCGCATATCAACCTATCTGACTCTACTCTAGTATTCAAATAATGACAGTCAGAATTATTTGCAGTTTCTGTTGGTATCGAAACACTTCTAGTCTGAACTAATGGTTTCAAAAAATGTGTTAGCTTGGGGTGATTTGCGATTTCCTCCCTGGCTGCAGCTTTTTCTCTTCTCTTAGTGGCACCACTTTTCACTTTTTTCATACCAATAATTATATCGTGATATACTATCGAAATATAATTATAAATTTTTGGAAACCTTCATTGTTTGTTTTTTTTTATATAAAAAACTAACAACGCATAATAATAATAATAATAATAATAATAATAATAATAATAATAATAATAATAATAATAATAATAATAATAATAATAATAATAATAGTAATAATAACAATAATAATAATAATAACAATAATAATAATAACAAAAAAAATCAGTTCAATGCCTTATAATCATTTGAACTTTAAAATAAACATATGCAAAGCGTAACAGTTTTCTAACGCTATACATTTGTTTCTTTAAAAACAATGCGTATGATTTAATTGAAACAAATACTAGACTTTTTATTTCATAGTATTAAAGCAAAAGTAATAACTTATAGCATAGTAATAAAATAAATTATTACCAAGATAAATTGTGAATCGCCAAAAATAAAAAACGATTCATAATTTATAAATAAATAAACATTGAAATATGTAATCTAAATACAAATAATAATATATTCGCACCTAATAAAATATGCAAATTAGAGAAATATATTTCTTCGCACGATTGGCTGCTGCTTAATGGTTTCTCTTTAACGGTTTGACAGATTTTTATAAAGCTCGCGTTTATCATAAAATTCGGACCTCGGGAGTTAAACATTTTTTTTCTTTTTTTTCTAGATGAAAAACATTATTGCTTTTTTCACGCTTGCTTAATTTTGGTAATATCGTGTTTAAAAGGTCATGTTTTTTTATTAATAGTAACAGTAACTATATATATATTCAAATATTCTTATTATAAAAAATACCAAAAAAAAAACTTCAAATTACAAAAAGGGCCCCTAAAAATGCTGGGCCACCCCAGTTAGGGGTGTGGGGAAGCCTACCCACGGCCCTGGTTATAATAATCTGATACAAGTTATCAGATTGTTTTAAACCTTGATGTTTGGGTTAAGGTTATTCAAGTAAAGTCATGATCTAAGCAAGTATTGCGAGTTATTAACACTCAGTTTGAGGAAAACAAAAGAAGAACTGCAAAAGAGCAATTTTCTAGTTCAGCAAGAAAATCAAAAAATGCTTTTGGTCTTGCCAGATAATCCTCAATAACCAGAGCATTTCAAGCTAAAACTTATGAAACCACAGACTCTAAACAAATAAATTTTGATTACAATCTTACTGCCATGTTGTGCAGAACAAATACTCTATTCAAACTAGTGTCAACTGATGATTTCATTAGATTTATCAAATTAATCAACCCAAAGCTCAAAACCAAAAACTCTACAGTGCCTACCTAACAAATACAAAAAAGTAAAAAGAGTGATTAGTGATGATATTTTCCTACTCTAATAGGTGTAGCATTTACTAATGGACCAGCAGAAATAATGACTCTTTCAGTGCTTTGACATATCATTACATCTCAAAAGACTTTCAGCTCAAATCAATCCTTGTTGGAATGGAGCCATTCAGAGAGACTGAACAAGCAATTTCAATCATAATTGATTGTCTAAGTGAAGGTCCCCACCTTCTTCAAAAGGAGCGAACACACAGGTGGTGTGTCAATGATAGAGGTTCAAATGCCATTTTAGCTGTTGAAAAAAGCTTCAAACTGCAAACAGAGATATACTGTGTTGATCACACTTTGAACTTAATTGTCACAAAGAGCATTGGCAATGTTGACCTTATCAAAGAAGCTGTTAAACAATGCAGCGACTTGGCAGCTCACCTTCATCAAAGTACATTCTCATGTACAAAAGTTAAAAAGACTTGTACTGACCTAAAAATTAAAAACAAAAAAGTCATTTTACGCTTCACGACCAGATGTAACAGTCAGTTTATGTGTGTGAAATTAGCGCCAGGGTTCAAAGAAGAACTAAAAGTCTTAATTGAAGATGGCAACACAATGGAGTGAAAAATTCCAAATTACACACATTTCAAAATCTTTAAAGAAATTCTACCAGCTCTTCAAAAATTTCATAACTTTTTACTGGAAATCTCTGCTGACAAAGTTTCTACAGTTTACATGATCATTCCAGGCCTCTACAATCTTCACAGCTGTACAACAATTAGACTTTGTAATAAAAAAAAAGATAAATAAATCAGGCTGTTTGAAACAGCTCTAAATGAACAAACCAAGACTACTATCCAGAAAATCGCACAGAGAATATCACTAATGCCATTGCTCACATGTTTAACCCGTGCTGCAAAGGCAAACTTCTCAATCGAAAAAAAATTGTTCTCACAAAAGACTGCATCAAAAGTATTTATGAAACGGACAATCAAATTGAGAAAGTTGATTCATCTTCTTGTCTTAATTCAATGTCAAATCAAGACGCTGATGACCTAAACTTGACTCTGTGCAATCACTGCAAACTATGACTTAGTCAGATACTGGAAGATCGATTAACAATGGAAGATCTATAAACAAAAAACATTTGACATTGATACTAAGCTTGAAAGCATTTTGGCAGCTTTGGCAAATTAAAAATTAAAACTATGGCAAATTTGGGCACTGATTCTTTGTAATGTTAGAAAAACATGGCAAGTGACTATCCAAAGATGGCTGTTGTCAAGAAAACGTTTTTCATTCCTGGATCATCCACATAATCTGAGAGAGTTTTTTTTCTGGGGCTGGCCAAGTTATCACTTGGACAAGATCAAATCTCAACACTACAAATGTTGAAATGCTGGTTTACATAGCACAAAACTATCCACATGAAGAACATAAATTAAAAGTATATCGGAAAGTCAAAGAAGTACGAAAACATTTCAAAAATAACTTTAAAAAGGGTAAATATTGTATTAATAGTGTTTAATATTTTTGAAATAAATAATTGTTGTAAAAGGTTTATTATCTGTTTTTTAAACTCTTTTCTATCCCTAAAAAAATATGCTGTTAGTATTTAGTAAAACTTATTAAATTTCGGAAACCTAAGAGTAAGAAGTGTCATGTTTTTGGTACAAGACTCATACCAATAAAAATACTAATCTAAAAAAAAATAAAAAATTCCATGATTAATGATACAAAAAAATACGATGAGCAATGACCAAAATCAATCATGCGTATAAATTAAACCTTACCTTCGTTAAAGTTAAGTTTAATGAAGTTTAACTTCGTTTCTATTCGTTTATAGAATTTTTTTTTAATAGAATACATAAAAATATATTAAGATAAAAGATTACTGTATTTGTCCGACAACATCTGTGGAGTAGTCTAAAATCATCTGTACACTTTTGTACAAGATAATCTTTATTTTTTTTACTCCATCAACATCTAACCAATATCATCTAAAAATTCAATGATTCCTAATAACATCTTTAGGAAGATGCAACTACATTTGGTAATTTTTCTGCAAGTTCAATAACATCTCGAATTATTTTCTCCAGATATGGTCACATCTAAAAAAGTTCCTTCCTAAAAAAGTTTCCAGATGTAATTACATCTGAAAAAATTCTATATGTAACTACATCTGGTTAAAATAATGCATTATTGGTTAATATTTTTTTCCAGATGTATTCCTATATGTAACTACATTTGGTAAAAATAATTTTTTTTTTTAAGTTTTAAAAACATTTTAGTTTTTGCTTTTTCTTTTTTGTGGCTTTCTACTCCTATATGTAACATTTAAAATATATTAAAAAACATAAACACAAGAAATTTTTTTATACTTTGCGTATGAAGTTGCGCAACTTCGTGTTAAATTTATGCAATTTAAATTTTGATTTGAATTAAAGTAAATAAAAATCCGTTCAAACAAAAAATAAGTTTTATCTAGCGGAAACATTTGCTTTTACTTTACTCCGCTAGAAAATACTTTGTAATTAATTTTGTAAACTAAATTTAGATACCAAATAAAATGAAAAATATTGCAACAAGCAGTAACTAACTAGTTTTAAATCAGGGTTGTCTAACGCGTGGCCCGCGGGCCAGAAGGTAGCCCTCGTCAGCCTATGGCATGGCCCGCAAATCACGGTCCATTAATTTTGAATTTTTATTTTAATAAAAATTTCAAATAACAATAATAAAATAAGTTCTACAGCAACAGCATATTATTTGTATATATCTATAATTCGAATTATACATTCGATTTCTATTATACTTTCACTATATAAATCCGCATTGGAAATAATAAAACGCGCGCTAAAGAAAAAACATTATTTTTATATATTTAATAAAGATGGCTTCAGCTAAAAGACGTAGATGTGATACTGAAAGCGGTCATGGGGGTCGTGTATATAATCCTTCTTGGTCAACTGACTATTTTGTACATCAACAAAGTAATTCTATTATATGTCTAATTTGTTTTTCTAATTTGGAGAAAATTGCCGTGTGTAAAAGTTATAATGTGAACAGGCACTACACTACAAAACATAGGGTAAGTAATGACAAATTTAAAGGCCAATTTCGAATTGATAAGATTGAATTGTTGAAGAAAACTTTTCTTGCACAACAATCAGTGATGAAAACTAAAGTGATTAACTCTTACAGTGCTACCAAAATAAGTTTTTTAATCGCAGAAGCTATTGCAAAAAGTGGTAAACCTTTTTGTACTGGAGATTTATTAAAAAACTGTTTAAAAATATTTTGTAAAGAGATATGTCCTGAAAAAACACCTACTGTTGAAGATCTTAGCCTCTCACACCAGACTATTGCTAGAAGAGTTGAAGATCTATCAAAAAATATTGAATTATCATTAAAAGAAAAATTAAATAAATGTGAAGCCCCGTCTGGCACAGGATGAATCAACAGACAGAGGTGATACTGCTCAGCTAGCCATTTTTATTAGAGGTATAACTAGTAACTTTGAAGTAATTGAAGAACTGTTAGATATTAATCATATGAAGGACACAACAAGAGGAGAAGATATTCTCTCTGAAGTGAAAAAAACATTGGTGAAATTTGAATTACCAGAAAAGAAACTCTGTGGTGTCACTACAGATGGAGCAAGTGCACTAACAAGAAAAAAATATTGGATTTGGTGCATTACTTAAGAAATCCATTAATCATGAAATTATTTCATATCACTGCATTATACACCAAGAGCAGTTATGTGCAAAAGTATTGGAGATGAAGAATGTTATGGAACTTGTTATTCATACTGTTAACTTTATAAGAAGTCGTGGCCTTAATCACAGACAGTTCAAACAATTACTTGAAGGTTGTGTTAGTGAGGCTGAAGATGTAATTTATTTCAGCCAGGTTAGATGGCTAAGTCGAGCTGCTACTCTGAAAAGATTTTGGATACTATTACCTGAAATAGTGCTGTTTCTAAAAATTAAAGGGAAAAACACAAGCTTGCTTGAAAATATTGACTGTCTGAATGATTTGGCATTTTTGATTGACATGACTCAGATGTTAATGGAATTAAATCTTAAGTTGCAGGGTAAAGATCAACTTATTAGTAAATTGTTTGAAAATGTAGAAACATGTTTTAAAATTAAAACTTCTGAAACAACAATTTAGTTCTAAAGTACTTGTCCATTTCAAGGCATTATCAGAAAGAAATGATGAATTTGACACAAGATTCTGTGATTTTAAAAAGGAAAAAAATGAGTTAGACTTATTTGCGCATTCATTTTCCATCAAAGCTGAGACAGTTAGAAATGAATTTCAAATGGAATTAATAGAATTGCAAAACAACAAAGATCTTAAAGAAGCCTACAAAGAAGTAGAATTGTTAGAATTTTATAAAAAATACATGAGCAAGTTTTTCCTCATTTGTGCAGACATGATATTAAATATTTTTCACTTTTTGGAAGCACATACAACTGCGAACAGTTATTCTCAAAAATGAAGCATGTAAAAACAGAACAGAGAAATAGATTGACAGATGAACACCTTACTAATACCCTTCGAATTGCATCATCAAATATAAAAGCAGACATAGATCATTTATGCAAAAAAAAAACAGCGTCAAGTTTCACATTGATCGAACTTTTGTATAACTTCACTTTGAACCTTACCTATGAGTGTAACTGTTTATTTAAATTTAAATAAAAAACTTTAAATTTAATAACTTTTATTTTGGGTATTTTATGTTTGTGGCCTTCAAGTTGATTTTGAAACGAATTAATGGCCCTTACTGTAAAAAGGTTTGACATCGCTGTTTTAAATTAAACTAAGAAACTTCTATAGAAGTAAGTTGACAAATTTTATCATACAAAGTTTTTGTCAGTTCTTGTTCTTATCTTTAATGAAGTCCACAATAAGTTTTCTTTAGGAAATTTTTATTAAATAAGATTCTGCTTGGTAGTCGTGGAAACAGTTCGTATATAAAATATTATTGTTATAGTTGCAGCTGTAAAATATACATACAATATTTACATACAGCGAGCAGGGAAATCACCCTAATTTGCTCAACCAGTTTTATAAATATTCGTTTCAAATTTTATCCTCAACCAAAAGAAAATACAGTTGAGTGGAAAGTAACTTGCTCGGTTCGTTTGCTCCATTATTTTGCTGAGCTATTATATAGTTGGTTGGTCTCACCACGTGACAAGGCGTCAATAAATTTTGGTTAATCTATATCATTAATTATACCTAATCGAAGAACTAGTTTAAAGATTTAAATAAGATCGCATCGTAGGCGCCGAAACTCATGTTTTGGTAGATTTAGTCTTTTTAACTTTTCGCAGTGTTGAAGATGCCCCAAGCTTGAACCCCGTTTTTTTGCTTTGCGTTGAACAGTTCAACCAAAGCTTTGTTAGCTTTTAAATAAGGCGCCAAACAGCCACTGCATATTGAAGGTGCGGTCAAATAAACACTTTATATAATTTAAGAGCCATTTTTCCATCAATGATATTGATTGTCTTTTTTAGCATACCAAGTCTTTGTCGAGATAACTGAGATAACTGAGTTATAATAAGTTAAACACGTTTTTGTTTTCCATAACTTAATTTTAAAATGTTGGTATAAAAATATTAGGTTCCAAGTTAAATGAACAAAAATAGGTTCCATGTGATTTTTATCTTATGTATATCTTGTATTTTTCAGCATGTTTAAGAATATTTCTGCTTGGTGCACACTGACTGCTGACAATATTTGCATACTGATAAAATTAAAAATAACTTCAACAATGAGAATGTATTTTTGATAAATATTAGTAATGACAGTTTAGTAAATATAATTTTATTTCTAATGGCAATACCTTTTATTTATTAGAATTAGTGGGAGACTTATGTATAATAGAATTGCATGAACTTTGGGTACAAATATAACGATTGGAGTAAATAATACATTTGTTTATTACCACGTTTAAGGTAATGTAAGAAAATATTTTTTTTTATCTAAAGAATATTGGGCAAAAGCCAATATTTTCTTCATTATTAAAATATTATAAAAAACACATCTTTTTAAAAAAAATGTATTAAAAAAAACATGCAGCTGACATTTCAGCTCAGGTTCAAACTCATTAGCTTCAAGTTAAAGCTAAAGGTGATCAAGTCAGTTCAAGTGATCAAGTAAAAGGTGATCAAGTCAATCTAATAAATTTGATAGCTGATAGTTAAAGAGAATAATACTTCATAAATACCTTATATAAAAAAAACATTTCGGAAATCATTCAATGAAAATCTAAAATAGTGACACAATTTATACATTGCAATTGTGTCTACATCCATTTCCTCTGGAAGTACCCCTATTGTTATTTTATTTCATGCTAATAAATTTGAAGAGAATTATGAGCAAGCATTAAATTAGAATGCCCAAAATGTTTTTGAGGAACTGAGGTAATTTAAAGTATTATAAGTATATTCTAGACATGCATATATAATATATAACATAATAATACAACATAATTGCCTAAGTTTATCTCTTTCTTTGTCACAATGTGATATCTTTGTATTACAAAGACAGGAAATACAAAAAAAACAGATTGTATTCGCTGATACAAGCAAAAGACTTGAGTTACCGTTGCACCAATTAAAAAGTCTAATATTAAAGCGCCTTTAGTTTTAAAAAATCGCTAAAAAATACCATAACAAGAGGAAACTTGAAGTTGTCATATTATAAAGAAAAGACTTAATTATTCGAAACCACAATACAAATAATTTTAGTGAAGCAACAAAAAGAATTCTTAAAGATATTGTTATATGTAGAACAAAATCATTCAATGTTGCAACACTTGTAGATTATACTATCAATGTTTGTGACATCAACTGTCTTCTGAATACTGCAAATAATCGTTGCTCAACCTATGAAATATTCTACAACAAATTGTGTCTGAAATCGGAAAAAACTAAGCGTTACTTTTATTAAATTGTTGGAGGGCAATACTTACAATACATCTAGTTTTGAAAATTTAAATGTTGAATATACAGTCAATAGTTACATTGGCAATTGTTTACGTCCTAGTGGTTGAAAAGGCGAATTCAGTAAACACATGACTGCAATATATAAAATTTATATATATATATGTGTGTGTGTGTGTGTGTGTTTGTGTGTGTGTGTGTGTGTGTGTGTGTGTGTGTGTGTGTGTGTGTGTGTGTGTGTGTGCGTGTGTGTGTAGTAATAGTAGTATATATTTGTTACAACAAAAGTAAAAATAATTGACAAAATACAAATCATAGGTTGTCAGATTACAGTTAGTTTTTGTGAAGCTCATGTTGCAACTTTTACTAAGAAAAGCTGCGAGCTGTAGTAACATTAGAGCTTATCGAGGCTCGCTTTAAAACTGTTGACAGTTGGAGAACCGATTATTTTATCTGGTAACATATTCCATGCATTGGCAATGCGATTGTTGAAAAAGTGGAAACGAGCTAAATTATTGCTGTACTATTCACGGTGAAGTCTTTCTCTGTGATTTGCTCATGGCAGAATTGTGATGAGAGGAAAGTGCTGGTTGACTATGTCGATGTTATTATTAATTTTATATTTTTGGATGGGGTCACCTCGCTTACGACGTTCAACAAGAGAAGATAGGCCAAGATATAAACATCTTGTAGTCTAACTTTTTCAGTTTGTCTGGTATTTTTGTGGCTCGGCGCTGTATTAGTCCAATAGTTTGTACATCCTTTACCAAATGAGGGTTCCTAGCTGGAATTGCAAACTCGAGTAAAGGAAGGATGTAGGTGGAGTAAAGTTGTTTCCATAAAGAAGCATTACGAGATTGGAAAGTGTGTTTTAAGATGCCTAGCATTTGATTTGCTTTACATGAGGCAATGATGGATTGGGTTTCTACTTTAAGGTCATTGGTAATTTGAATTCCCAAGTCACGCTCAAAGGTGGTTGCCTCCAATGTAGTTCGAGTAGTTATTGAACAAGGGCCTAGTTCGAGTAGTTATTGAACAAGGGTCTAATTCCGCCATTGAGTACTTGAAACGAGTTAATTTTTTTTGTTCAAAGTGCATGACTTTGCATTTCTTTGCGTTTAGCTTCATGAGTCAAGATTTAGTCCAATGAACAATTTGGTCAATATTTAATTCGAGTTGAAGTTGAGCAGCAAGTGAGTTGACAATGCTTAGGATTTTAGTGTCATCAGCGTAAATCTTACAACTGTTTTCTTTGCTTATTAAATCCGGCAGATCATTGATGAAAATGACAAATAAAATTGGACCCAAGACTGATCCTTGCGAGACTCCACTTGTCACAGGTAACCAATTTGATTGAGTGTCACCAAGGATGACTCGTTGAGACCTGCTGAGTAGAAAAGCTTTTATCCAATTGAGAAGATTGCCTTCGATTCCGTACATTTTTAATTTGTAAAGCATTTGTCGATGTGGGACTTTGTCAAAATCTTAAGCAAAATCCATAAATACGACGTCAACTGGTAGCTTTCTGGATATATTTTTAGTCAAGAATTCCATTGTTTTAAGGAGATTTGTAATGTATTCTTTTTTCTCTAAAAATCCATGTTGACTATTTGATAAAAGATTGTTTGATTTTTGATGCTGCATGATTGCCTTCTAAACTAATTTCTCCATTATTTTACACGGAATCGAGGTGAGGGATATTGGTGTGTAGTTTTATGGGTCGATTCTGGAGCCCTTTTTAAATAAAGGTGTTACATTTGCTTTGGACCATGAGCTTGGAATTTCACCATTGTCAATGACTTTTGTAAGATGAGAGTAAGTGGAGAAGATATTGAGGTAAAACAAAAGCGTAAAACGTGAGGACTGATATTGTCTACACTAAGTGATTTAGATATATTTAGTGCTGAGAGTTCCATTAGAGTGGCCAGAGTAAGATATGCTATTGAGGATTGTGTTAGTTCTACGATCAAAACGGGAAAGATTGTCATTGGATGGCTCTTTGCTGAAAACTGATTGAAATTGATTGTTAAGTGAGTTGGTTATTGTAATTTTTTCAGAGCTAATGATCTCACTGGAACTGGTGATTCAAATAGATGAGATCTGATTTTTTACAGAGCGTTTACTATTTATGTATGCAAACAGTCTTTAAGGGTTACACTTAGGGCAACTTCGGAGGATTTTAGAGAAGAAAAACTTAATTTTTTAACAAACTTTCTAGTTTCTCTATATTCTGAAACTAGGGAAATGGTTTTTCATTTTGAACTGACGTTACGAGCCCAGTGCGATTTTTTAAGACGAATAGGAGATAATAGTTCTATTGTCAACCATGGTTGTTTTTTGGAGGATGGTTTGTTTGCTATACGAGGGATGAATTGAATACAACATTCATTCTATTTGTTGATCCAAAGTTGGTAACATTGTTCTACGTTTAAGTCTTTAAAAATAGATGATCAGTCAACCTTATTGAATTCTTTGTTAATTTTGAATTATTTGTTGATTTTGAGCCTTATTATTATTATTGAATTCTTTGTTGATTTTGAACCTTATTGAATTCTTTTTTGGAAGCCAGTTTGTAATGCCTGGTGATAGAGCAATGGTATTGATCAGACAAACCGATTGTAGGACCGATATTGATTTCGTTAGCACGATGTGGAGAGTCACATATGATGAGATCAAGAAGGTTTGTCATAGGGCAATTAGCAGGTTTGAAAGTAGGGACAGTGACAATTTGGTGAAGATGACAATCTTGAAAAAGAGAGACAAATGAATAACTGAGACCAATTTTACAAGAGGAAAAAACTGAATTGGAAGTCCAAGTAATTTCTGGGAAATTGAAATCACCGGCAATGATGATACCATTGTATTTTTTGGTTGGTATTAAAGTTTTGGCATGTAAAATAGCGCTTGAAATCTCTTAGAGTTGACAGTGCAGAGACTTCCGGAATGGCGGACGCTTTTTTATAACGAATTTTATAAATAAATTTAAAAAAAAAGAAAGATAAAGAATAAAATAAGAAAAATAAATGAAATAAAAATAAAGAGAATGAAGAAAAGAAAAAAAAAAGATACAAAAAAGCAAAAATTAAAAACCAAATCAAACAAATTAAAAAAAGAAAAAAATTAGATAAGAAAAAGACAAAAAAACAAAGTTAAAAGAAAAAAAACATTCGAAAATGGAAAGTAACTAAAAAGAATTTTAAAAATATATAAAAATTGCTCCGTTTATGAAGAAAGGAAAAAGAATATTTTTTAATTTTTATTATTTTTGAAAGACTATATGTGTTTGCTTGATATGATTTACTTTTTTATTTTATTATTGTCATTTATTGAGAAAACTCTATATTTTTCGTGACTAAATGTTTGTGTGTAAGTGGGTGACATGTTTTTATTTGTGAGTACTATTGAAAATTTTTTGTTTGTTTATTTATTGTTATTTTTTAATGAAATATTTATACTATTTTTATTTATATGATTATTGATATCAAGATTATTATATTTATTAAAACATTGTAACTTTTTCTTGTTGCAGTAATTGTTTAAGTTACATGGTAGGCTGTTACGTTTTGTCAGTACATAACTGTTTGTAACTTTCCTGTCTGTGCATTATATTCAATTGATATTTTAAAGTTTATATTGATTTATTATCATATAATTTTCTTATTATTCTTATAATTTATCATCATTATTATTATCATTGTTATTTGTATTATTAAAGCTATTTCATGGTATTTACTTAAGATTAGTTTTTAACTATTTGTAAATGACCTCGATTGTAAGATCTTTTATCGAAAAAAATATATTGATTGATATTGATTGATATTGATTAGAAGGCTTTGATAACAGAGGATGGAGGTCTATAAATGCAGTCTAGGAGCAGAGTTTCATTCAGAAGCTTTAGTTCGACCCATAACTGTTCTAAATAGTAACGAATAAAATCTTTGTGTAGTAGGGATTCTTCTAGATTGTTTGAGATGATTATATTGTTTGTGTATATAGCTACACCTCCTCCAATTTGGTTGCGACATTCTGAACAATAGAGGTTGTAGTTCGGAAGAGAGGGAGTTGATTGGTCATTGAACCATGTCTCGGTGATAAAAATAATGTCAAAAGAGTTGTTTTCTGCAAGTAAGGACAGTTCGATGAGTTGTACTGGATTCAGGGAGTTGCATTGGTGTAGAAGCACAAAATATAAGATAATTTAATGGAATTCCTTGTTAAAGAATGTTGAACTAGTGAGATGTTGAGAGCGACTGAATCTTTTGCCAATAATTCTGTATTTTCAGTAGCAAGCTTTTTGTTTAAGTTGTTGAATGTTTCTTGTTTGAGAGGTATACTGTCTGGGCGAATGTAGACAGATTTTAATTCGTCTGTTCAGGCAAGTCGCTTTGCATTAGATAAAAGATCATTGCGGTGCTCATTTGAGTCAAACTCAATTTTGATCATTTTATTTGGTTTAACTGCTATTGTAGTTAAACTGGTGGTACTGTTGATCTTTTTTGTGAAATGCCCAACCACTTTAGAAGCAACATTATAGTTATGTTTTCTGAGCATCTTTTAATTGTCAGAGGATTTTGGAAGACTGGAAACTATAGCTCTTTTTGATTTCGTTTCTACATTTTTGGCATTTTTGTTAACTGCTGTGATAATTGCCTTATTGGCTTCTGAACCGCGCTTGACTGCGTTTGCTTAGTTAAGAGTTGAGGTCAAGCTCGGAGATGCTGACTTTGGTTGTTGAAAAAGATTTGCTTTTAGAGTAATGTTTTCGTTTTCAAGAACAGATTTTTGGGTGAGAAGTATGCTGACTGTGGCTATTAGTTCTGATGTCGTAGCATCAAGTTTTCGAGAAGCTGCTGAATGATTATCTTGACCTAGGTCTAGCCAGTTGGCTGCTAAAGCTGCAAGTTGGTTGGTTAAATAAGGTGGAGTCATTATCACCAATGATTCACAAATTGCTCAATCTAATATTTTATATTTGATAAGAGGGCTACCACTCTGAATTACAGTGGATTACCTCTTGATCAAGAACTTTTTGAACTTTTTATTTTTTCTTATTATATCTTATTACACAGAGACTAAAAAGTTTCAGTATGTGTTTTTTTCTGTATATATATACATATATATAATATATATATATATATATATATATATATATATATATATATATATATATATATATATAAATATATATATATATACACACACACATATATATATATATATATATATATATATACATATATATATATATATATATATATATATATATATATATATACATATATATATATATATATATATATATATATATATATATATATATATATATATATATATATATATATATATATATATATATATATATATATATATATATATATATATATACAGTATTGGACAAAACATTTGCAACCAACATCGAACAATGCTAAAAAGTGTTCCTAATTTTACATGTCTTAAAAAAGAAGCGAACTATACTACCGCAGCAAACAGTTCAGGAGTCTGGAGTCATAGCATGTCATGACATGAGCAATCAGCTGACAGGTGACAGCACACAGGCAGAATTTCGTTGACAAGTGCCATTTTGCAGCGGACAAAACAAGTGCAACTTTTTTGGTTTGTTTCATTTTCTTAAGTCTGGTCCGTGTCAACGTCACGGAAATTTTTTAATAAATAAAGGAAGTATCCAGAAGTTTCCAGTAGCATGGAGAAGCTTCCAGAAGTTTCCAGTAGAAGCATCTGGAAGCATCCAGTAGCATCCAGAATTTTTATCATTTTTATGACTTCAAGTGCAAAAATGGCTTCCGACGGTCTTGGATTGGAACTAAGAAAGAAAACTATTGGCGATTACGTAAGTGGAATGTCACAAAAAAGTATTTGTGATAAATATCGCGTGAAAAAATGGACCGTATCAAGACTATGTTCCAAATATCGTTCTACGGGGAAGTCGGCAGCAGATAACAAAGACGGAAGACCGCGTTCCACCACTTCTAGAGAGGATTCTATGATTGTCAGATCCATCAAGAAGGATCCCTGGATATCATCAGTCGAGATACAAAAGCAATTAGAGCTGCCTGTATCGGACCGAACAATCAGACAACGTGCTGTTGAAGCCGGATTGTTTTCTCGACGCCCTGCAAAGAAACCTCTAATTTCACTAAAAAACCAGAAGAAAAGACTCCTGTTTGCAAAATCTCATATTGACTGGAATGTGCAAAAATGGCAAAATGTGCTGTTCAGTACTGAATCAAAGTTCAACATCATTGGGAGCGATGGCATTTGCCGTGTACGTCGACCGGCCGGAAAACGCCTTGATTTACGTTACTGCCATAAGACCGTGAAGCATGTTGGAGGCAATGTAATGGTCTCGGGTGTTTTTCTGCTAACGGTCTAGGTCCAATACAACGAAACAATGGAATAATGGACCGTTTTATGTATAAAAATATCCTGAAAGATGTTATGTTACCTCATGCTGAATGGAATATGCCAGTAAAATGGGTTTTTCAGCAAGACAACGATCCGAAACACACTGCAAAAGTAGTCAAGCAGTGGTTTCAAGACAACCACCTATCGGTGATGGATTGGCCGCCTCAATCTCCGGATCTCAGCCCTATCGAGAACCTGTGGGAGATCGTCAACCGCAGAATTAATCGTGAAGGTGTTCGTAATAAAGATCAACTGTTTAAACAAATGCAAAAAACCTGGGCAGCGATTCCACAAAGTTTCATTGATCACCTGATCGAATCTATGCCTCAAAGATGCAAGGCTGCAACAAAGGCTGCAACAAGGATGCAACAAAGGATTCAACACGAAATATTGATAGCGAAATACAGCTTGGTCAACATTTTGTCGAGTTGCACTTTTTTTTGTCTAGAAGGAAATCAACTTTTTTTAATACTTTTGATTAATTTATTAATTTTCGTGTACAAATAATGAACTTTGTGATGAATAAAACTTGAAGAACTTTGTCTCTAAACATTTTCATAGTTATTTCTCTAAATTGAAAAAATGCAGCACTTTTATATAAAGAAACTAAATTACCATTACTTGATTGCACTTGTTTTGTCCGATACTGTATATATATATATATATATATATATATATATATATATATATATATATATATATATATATATATATATATATATATATATATATATATATATATATATATATATATATATATATAACTGTTATTATTATTGTTGTTTTTATTATTATTATTTTTAATATTCTTATTACTGTATAACTCTTATTCGAAACGTCACTTGTCTTTTTTGGACCAACTACCGCGATATCTGCAATTAGTTTTGAATTTTGGAATTTATGTTGGAGGCATACACGATTTTGTAATATAAGAATTTTATATACTTTATGGATAAAATAATATGGTTTACATTTATTAAATTAATAGCAAATTATTATTTTCTCAGTTGAAACTTATAATAACTGTTTAATCTTTGGCGGTGCAAATAACGGAGAGATTTTGTCATTGATTTGTACTGAAAAAAAAAACTAATTATAAACTTGGGAATCTTTAAATACAAAATGTGAAGGATTTATATTTGAATTTGAAAGGTAAAGCTAAAATAGATCCCAATTTTAAAAAAATTATTAACAGTTTAAAGCTAAGACTGAAAAGTGTAATTACCACAGAATGTGCTTCAGCAACACTGTTTTCATTAAAAACATTATGCTTAAAGGAAGTTTCGGGAAAATTAGAACGCAACCGACTGCTGCACACACACATTTCCAATTCTTCTTTTAGTTGTTATAAATTTTTTAATATTTCAATATTTGAGGTACTTAATTTTAATTTAAAGGCTATCTACATAGTACATAATTTGGAAAATCCCAAAAGATTTCCTTGTTACTTGCACGCATTTAGCTTGAGCCGCTAGGAAGCATCAGCAAGTCTACTTGCCTCCACCATACTTCCAAAGTCATTGGCAGCTGTCTCCTAATTATTGTGCCTTTTTGTAGACAATTTTTTATAACCGTTCTGACGATGGACAACTCTGTTATCCCCTCTGACTTCTTTTGTACGAAAAGTGTACAAAATTTCATTGTCGCCTTATCAACTTCATTATCAACTCTGGCTTTTTTTGTACAAAAAGTGACAACTTTTAAGGTTTTGTCACTATAATATTTTTTTTGCATACGTGCAGCCTTGAAATCACATCAACATTGAAAACTGACAAAACTAATTATATTTTGTTTGGTAGTTCTAAAAAATATTTAAAAAAATTATATATGTGTATAATATTTTAGCGTTCAAAAATTATGAACATATAAAATTTGCACGCCCCTCAAATTGAGGGGGGTTTAAACTTTATATGGTCATATTTTTTGAACGCTATGGTATTTTACTATGAAATTTAAAATTTATTGATAAATATAAGTTTAGTTAAAAATAGTACAAAAAATATTTCATCAATTTGTTGCTCTCATGTTTGGGGCAGTGGGGCTAAAATTTTAGGGTTTTTCGAATAAATTTTTTAAACTTTCTTTTAATGAATAACTTTGAAATTTGAATATATATACCATTGCATGATCGTAAGTTAACCTTCATGTTATTGTGATTAAATTACTTCCTTAACTTTTATTAAAAATAACTTTGAAAGACTTTAATAAACTATTTTGCTTTTTATATAAACCTCTTTGAAATATTTTCTTTTTTCTCTCATTTTCAATTTTTAATTTAAGTTACAACGTATTTATATAAATGTCTAGAAAAAACAAAGAACTTGGTGGTAAGACAAACCTGTCTTCTTCTCGTCCTTGCCATCTTTATATATATTATAAAACACGGAACTTGTAAATATTTGATTGGCTAAATAAATGAAGAAACAAAAAATTAATGAATAAAAAATAAGAATTACTATATTCTACTAACATCACTAAAAAAATCTGACTTATCAATAACATGTCGGGGATCACGCTTGAGGAACTCGGTACTTGACGAAAATATGAAAAAAATTAAACGCTTGTTAAATTTAAACAATACATACATTCTTTCATCTTTTTTTTTAAAAAAAAACTATTTTTAATAAATCTTTCTCGTTAATTTTGTTTGTCACTATAAGATCAAAATCTCTTTTAAATATTTAAAGATATATAAAAATATAATATGTATTGCATTGAATATATTGCGATACTTATACCCAGCAAACATTGTTTTTGTGGACTTGCAGTGCACCTATATAGGCATTTTTTAACTGTTCATTGGAGTTTTGCTCATCGGTTACTTAGTGGACCATTAGTGGCAGCTGCTATAAATGGCAAGCCAATAATTTTCCGACATTTTAATAGTGACTTGTCATCTGCTAACCACCTTTGGCGGCTACCACTAATGGTCCACTAAGTAACCGATGAGCAAAACTACAGCAGTCCGCTCAAAATGCCTATATAGGTCCACTGAAAACCTGCTATAGCATATTTACTGGGTATGTATGTATTTGTAAATTTATTTAAAAGATTTTTTTTTTTGTTTTTTGCAAACTTTATAATTTCTTTTACAAACTTTTTTTTTTTAATTTTTCAAACTTTATAGTTTTACTCTACTTCATAATATTAGAACTTGTTAAATTATATTTTTCTCTATTTCACAAAAGGGCTTGATGATCAGACATTTTGTCTTCAGCTTGCTCCAGTCAGATTGTAATTATATTATTAGATCTTAAGGATAACATTGTAAAATGTGTGTATATCGACGAAAAAAAAAAAAATAATAGTAATTCTAATTGCAACTTAGTAAAAATTAGAAAGTAAAATTGTAAGTAATAAGTAAAAGTTAGTAATTAAAATAAAATAAAAAGCTATTGATAATGTTATACTATTTTACATCCATGTTTTTTACACTTGTTTGGTTTAGACGGTTTTTCATAGTATTATTTCTTAATTAAAACAGTATTAAAGAAAGTTTAAAGCAATTTTTTACAAATGGATGACCTTCTAAATGTTAACCTTCTACACAACAGACCTGAGTATTTTCATGGTGGCACCATCAATTGGAAGATTACAATCCAAGAAAAAACTCCTCCTACCTTAACAACATTTAAGTGAGGGTTTTGAACCGGAATTTTCCTTCAACACGGTTAAGAAGCCTTACCTGCCCCAATTATTAAAAGTAGTCAATCCTTATATTACTAGAGCTATATTACGCTTAGCAGCAGGAAATTGATTTGGCGTGTTAAAACTTATTACTTTCAACAAAAATTCTCTGAGCAGAGAAAATAAAATGCAAAATTAAAATGATATTTTTATATTATTTAAATTTAGTATTAAGATCTTATGTATGCATTTACGTGTGCATTTTATTTCTATACTTTTTCTACATATAGGTTATCTTTCTCCACTGATATATTTTGTTAATAAACAGTTTTATCATTGTTTTATCATTGTTTTATCAATGTTTTATCATTGTTTTACCATTGTTTTATCATTGTTTTATCATTGTTTTATCAATGTTTTATCAATGTTTTATCATTGTTTTATCATTGTTTTATCATTGTTTTATCATTGTTTTATCATTGTTTTATCATTAGTTTATCATTGTTTTATCATTGTTTTATCATTGTTTTATCATTGTTTTATCATTGTTTTATCATTGTTTTATCATTGTTTTATCATTGTTTTATCATTGTTTTATCATTGTTTTATCATTGTTTTATCATTGTTTTATCATTGTTTTATCATTGTTTTATCATTGTTTTATCATTGTTTTATCAATGTTTTATCATTGTTTTATCATTGTTTTATCATTGTACTTGTGAATTAAGTAAAATAGTAAGCATTAAAATTTTTAATAATTAAATACAAAATCTATTAATAATTTTTAACAAATGAATACAAAATCTATTAATAATTTTTAATAATTAAATACAAAATCTATTAATATTTTTTAATAAATGAATACAAAATATATTAATAATTTTTGATAATTAAATACAAAATTTATTAACAATTTTTAATAAACACAAACTAATGAGCAAAAAGTAAACAAAATTTTTATTTATTTATAAGTCGCCTCAGAACGAGGCAAGACAAACTTTATTATTGCCATTTTTGTATTATTAAGCAATATAGATTGGTACTATAAAAATTGTGATCAACGTTTACTTTTTAGATCACAGAATTGCTTTCCTGTGACTGTAAAAAAAAGTTGTTCTTGCATAGACTATGGCTTATCATACACAAATGCTTGCAAAATCTTTAGGGTTGTAAAAATGTGGCTTCGCATAGTGATTTTGAGTTATCTGATTTTGATGCAAACTCCAAGGAATCAAATTCGGATACCAAAGGATAAATAACGTTTTTCTCTGTGCAGTATTTATTAATAATAATGTAGTATTTATTAATTATTCTATATAGTGCATATAAAAAGAGGAGTCAGTAGCTCGTGATATTGTATGCGGAGTCCAACAGGGATCAATCTTGGCGTCTTTATTATTTTTAATATGTATTAATGATATGAATAAAGCAACTCATAAAATATCGTCAATTATGTATGCAGACGATGCAAATTTATTCTACAACAACTCTGATGTAAAAATATTGTCTGAACTAGGATGCTTTAACCAATGGTTTAAAGCTAATAAATTAGCATTAAATTGTGAAAAAAACAAGTTTTACTCTCTTCCATAAAATAATACAAACAATTAATCTACAAATTAATTAATTCGTTCTATAAAATAAGACAATCGATTAATTCCGTTAAAGTTGCCAAATCTGTCAATCAATAAAAATGAAATAAATCGAGTAAATCATACAAGGTCTTTGTGATTATTAATATTTAAGAGAACCTATCATGAAAAATCATATTAGTCTCATTGAAACAAAAATATCTTCTGCTATAAGTGTATTATAAATTATAAATCAAAGGCCTTTTCTTATTATAAATCGCGCAAAATGCTTTACTTCAGTCTTGTTCATTGTCATCTCTCAAATGCTAAAATTATTTAGACAAACACATTTAAAACTAAATTAATAAGATTACAGAGCTTACAAAACCACATTTAACTATTTAACTAAGCAATTAACTATTTAAAGAGATTAGAAAACCTTTCCCCTGTAATGAAACACATGAATGTCATAGATTTATCAAAACTTAAATGAATATTAATATTTACGCATAAATATATATAAATAACTTGCTGCCAAAAGTATTTTCTGATATTTTTACATTGACTTTTTCACAAAAATACAATCATAAGAATCACTTGTGCAGAGTAAAATTACAAGTGTCAAAATTCTCAATAATTAGCCAAGGCCCGTCATTATGAAATCAATTAAAAAATAACAGTATAAAAAAGATTTAAAAATCACTTTCTCTTTTAAACGACAAATGAAATTTCATCTTCTTAATTTTTGACATGTATGTAAGTATGTTTGTATATGTGTGTGTTTATGTGTATATTTATATATGTGTATGTATGTTAATACAAGTTTTAAACGAATATTCTTCACGAATGTGCATGTATGCGAATATGAATTTTTAACGAATATTTTTCAGAAAAAATATTTTATTGTAAACTTACTAAAGCCATGTGGACTTTAAATGTTATTGTTAAGGTGGTTTAGTGGTATAGAACCTAATGGTCTAATGGTATAGGGCCACCTTTAGGTGTCTAATGGTATAGGACCACCTTAAGGTAGTCTTTAGCGGCTCTAGGGAAAGATTGCGGTGACACCAGTCATCCGTATTTTCTTTGAGGCCCAGTCTGTTTTATATATATTCTTTGTGTAACGTAAAAGTTTCATTGTGATTTTATTATTTTATTTTTATATGAACAGCGAAATATGTTTAATAATATATATATATATATATATATATATATATATATATATATATATATATATATATATATATATATATATATATATATATATATATATATATATATATATATATATATATATATATATATATATATATATATATATAGGGGAGAGTGGGGTATTGGCGAACACCTAAGCGGGAATGCAAATTAAAGACACCAGTTATACAAAATTGATCATATTTATTGCTTATCAATTAGTTTAACTACTCAGTCACAAACCCTCAAAAGGAATTTTTAAAAATCTTATTATAAAATAAAAATTTATGCCAGAAATAAAACCATTGGTGTTCGGAATTACCCTGCCTACGTGGGGTAATTCCGAACACATTGGGGGGCAATCACAAGCACTGTTGTGTAATAGCGAATAAAAAGCTAATTGTAATAACTAAGTCTAAAAACTATATTATGCAACAAAAACAAAAAAAAGGAGTGACTTTATTTCCATAGAAGCTACAACAGAGTGTTACTCAAGAAAAAAGTTGCATAAAATTATCAGAAAAATTTAAAATCAAATTATAGTGAACAACATCCGCAGCTTCATTACACTACTGCACGTCTGGAACTGAGCATAGGATCCCTTCTTAGCAGGTAAAAAAAAATTGTCGAATTTATTTTTTTACAATGCTGTTTTGACCATGTTCGGAGTTACCCCGCGTTCGCCAATACCCCACTCTCCCCTATATATATATATATATATATATATATATATATATATATATATATATATATATATATATTATATATATATATATATATATATATATATATATATATATATATTATTTTATAAACATCAATAAACACGAGTTTCTCTCGATACTAAATTTATTTTTCAAAAGAAATTTTCGCTGGATTGTTGTGACCATAGTTTTTAGTTTAAAAATTTTTTTTTTGTTTTTTTTGTTTATATCATTTTTAAAACGGCGGTTCTATTTTATGTCAATGGGATGTTTTCATTTTTTTCTGACGTTAGTGCGCCATAAATGGTGTCCAAAATTTTGTTGACACATAATGTTCCTCATCTAAATTGATACCGTTTTGTTGAGGGGCACATTGGTGGTACTATATTTCAAGTGCCTCACGAACTTTCTTATCAAACTTTTTAGCATCAACTTTTGAGTTCTGCAACTGTCCCAGTTAATTTGTTGTGTACAATGTCTTATGTGTGTGGCTAATGCAGATCGTTCTACTTTATTACCTATTGTACTGTGTTTGTGTTGTTGCATGCGTGTTTTATTTGCATTTTTGTTTCACCTATTTACTTTTTGCTACAATGACATTTATTAATGTAGCCTCCTGGGTGGCTTTTCATTTGTAGTTTGGATTTATTTCTTGATGTTAATATTGCTTCTAGGTTCATGTTTGATTTAAAGACCGTTTTATATCCTGCCTTCCTAAACACCTTACGTAATTTGGAAGACAATATTGGTACCCAAGGTAATGAAATCGTTGGATATGTATTGGTGATGTTTTCAATTTTTTTAGTAGTCACTAGTGATTTTTTGCTCTTTCGTTTTATTTCTTTTATGATTTTAATGAGATTGGACTGCTTGTAGCCATCTTGACAAATAATTGAATAAGGAATTTCAGTTCATTTTCTATATGTTTCTGACTGCTTACATTAAATGCTCTATGTACGAAACCCTTGAATATTCTATTTAAAACTTGTGGTTCATGGTTTGATGTTGCCTTAACTTGAATGTTACTTTAATTGTATTTCGATTAAAAATTTTATGTAATTTATTAGATCGCGGGAAATGCTTATCGACCAATTTAAAAAACACTTATCCTATGTTAGTAGAAAAATTTTTGCTATATGGGGGGTTGAACCAAATTACATTTCTAGTTCTATTTTGTTTTTTTGTATTCTTTTTTCAGAGTCAAATTTTAGTTCAAAATTTTCAAAACTACTTTTTTTTAGGGCATCTTCAAATATTCGTTTAGAGGAATTGAATACATTTTCATTTGAGGAGTTTTGGTTTAGTCTGTTATTAATTGAAATCGGGATATGTTTTAGAACTTGGGGTGGATGGTTAGAGTTAATGTTAATATATAATAGTTCATCGTTTGGTTTTTTGAAAGGCTTATATGAATTTTCAGAGAGGTTAAATGTGATATCAAGAAACTTCACAATTTTTAAATTTATGTTTATTTCGATTTGAAAACCAGTATTTTTTAAAAAATAATGGATTTCAATTTACAATTGGTCGATAAGCATTTCCCGCGATCTAATAAACTACACAAAATTTTTAATCGAAATACAATTAAAGTTAGCTGCAGTTGCACATAAAATATGGAAAGAATTTTAAAAGGTCACAATAAGGCTTTGTTAAACAAAAAAGAAATCCTAAATGAAAAAACTACAGAAAATTGTATTTGTAAACAAAAAATCAATTGTCCAATGAGTGGAAATTGTTTATCAAAAAATGTGGTATATAAATGTATTTCCTCTAAGAATGTACCTGATAAACAATATATTGGCATAACAGAGGGTGAATGGAAAAAACGTTTCGCCAATCATAAGCAATATTTCAAGAATAAAAAGTATTTAAAAGACACCATGCTGTCAAAATCTATATGGGAATTAAAAGAAAAAAATATTGATGATTTTATACTGAATTGGTCTATCCTTAAAACAGTGCATGCATATAACAATATTTCCAAAAAATGCATACTATGCCTACAAGAAAAACTTGAAATAATTACACATGCAAATCAAGAATGCTTATTAAACAAAAGATCGGAATTAATTTCTAAATGTAGGCACGAAAATAAGTTTATCCTTAAAAACTATAAACATAAATGAGTTCAAATAATATTTACATTAACTACCCTTTTTAAAAAAACATTTAAAAAAATAGCATAAGTAATCATTTCTAAAGAATTATTTTTATAATAGTGTCAGAAATTCCACAAATGTGTGAAAATTTACAGTAGTTAAGACATTTGCAACTTCCTGTAATTTAATTTTTGGTATAAATTGAAGTTTTATTAATTTGATAATTCATTTCTGATGAATCTTTGTTGATGAAACACAGTGTTAAATGGAAAAAGTTTTTGTTAAGTTATTTTCTACTAATATATATATATATATATATATATATATATATATATATATATATATATATATATATATATATATATATATATATATATATATATAAATTTTTATGACAAAATACTAACGTAATAAGCTTTCAAAATGGCGACTTTTGTCTAGAAGCTTTTTAAAATTATTAATAGCTGCGATTTCACAGCAATATGTATTCCATGTGGAAAACAGATAAACACAACTATCTTTTTTAAAATCAGTTGATACAAGGGCAAAAAACATCATTAATAAAGAAAAGTTTGCGCAAAGCCTCAACCATTTATTGTAAACATTATAACAGCTAGGTCTTGCCTAATAACTAGGCAGTGGATAAATAAATCGATTTGTTCTAATTTTAATAACTATTTTATGGTAAGTACTTGTAATGTTAACACTAAAAACTAAGGTTGCTCGATAAAGCTCTCAAAAGTCAATTAAGAATTTAGAAGAAAAGGATTTGATTTTATTGCAGCGAAAATATGCAACGACCTTCCGACTTCAATTCGATCAGTTAACAAT